>NC_137458.1:82404069-82664947 GCF_964235325.1 Thermobia domestica | reverse complement strand
ACAACTGTATAGCACGGCGACAGCTCGACTACAGATAAAAGGTTTTCTGACTCAGTCCATTTCACTGAAAAGCGAGTGCAACATGTACAAGTACATGTTTCGTTCTGGGCCTGCTCTTGAACCTCTTTTATATAAGTTAGCGGCGTAAATACTATCTCCGCTTCACGTCCTGCACTATCCCTCCGTCACGCCCTATACTGATGATGTGAATATTAGTTGCACGACATTACAACAATCTCACTAAATTATTGCCCAATTACGACAATTCAGTGATATTTGTGGTGAACGTATGAATTTCTGTAAAGCAAAAGTGTTGACATTTCATAACGGGAAAACGGATGGCTATCCACAGTCCTTCTCAACTGTTGAAGTAGTATGCAGTCAAGTTAAAATATTCGGTGTTACATTTTGTAAGAGTGACAGTATTGATTATGAAAGGATTTGGGATGCATTATTGAATAATGTGCGCGGACTGTGTCTCCAACAAAAATTACGCAAATTAGACCTTATCCAACATGTTTGTATGTAAATAGTTATTTGTATGCAAAATTATGGTATTACTCGCACATATATACGATATCGGACCCATATATTTTATAACTTCATTCTGTTATTGGTTGGTTCATTTGGGCAGGACGTTATTTTCGTGTCACACCATGGAAACAGTTGGGCTTACAGCCCATTTTGATACGTGAGAAATGTAAGGAGTTCTTCTTAACCAAGAATTATAAGCAATATCAATTTCCTGACAGTATTACATATCGGTGACTTCCGTGCTGGATGGTCTCATTTCCAGCACCTAACCCCTTAATATAGAATCCCTCTAATACGCATTTATATATATTAAACAATGCGCACGAGGTTGGTTGTATCTACCTCTCTTGGATCCTACCAATTATTTCAATGTAACATTCTCGGTCAGTACTCACTTGAAAGTGTTTACGAAAAAATGATTCCGCACATTCAGCAAAAGTTCCCCACAAAAACCTGGAAGATGATATGGCCTAATGGCCCCAATGCCACCCTATCAACGCAGGTAAAAAGTACCTGGTATATGATTGTGAATGAACTTGTTCCTACTATTGTTCCTACTAATGTAGTGTACTATAAACGGCTATGCGTCAAAAGTGTGATCAACCTGATACAATTCAACACAGACTGCAGTTCTCTGCTCAATCACCTGATATCTGCAGAACGTTAACACGAATATTAAGTGTCATTTGCCGTTTACAGGGTACTGTGTCTGAACCTCAGTATATATTGTTTCCAAAATATCGTTTCTTTCCGATCACAAAACACAATACTGTCACCTGGCTAATTGGACAATCACTTTTCTATATCATGAACACGCATCCGTGTAGCAATATGTTTGATTAAATTATTTTCTGAAAAACGATTGTAAAAGAATTTCTGTACAGTGCGAAAACAAGTCTTTTGCTCACTACTTAGGAATCTAGTATAATGAATATATAAACTGAGATGTTAAAAGTTCCCGTAATGAATTAAGTGGAAATTTTAAAAAAATAGGTGGTGTAGTGGTAACATGCTATACTTTCAAAACGAAAATCTTGGTTTCATTCCCCATCAGGAAGTATGATTTTTCCGCATAAAATACTGGCTGCAAACAGAGATTCATATTCTGTTGGAGAACTTACAAGAGATCACTAGCGATAATTTGAGTAAACAGTGTGTGCGTAATACAGCATACAATGCAATGAGAAGTATGTTTCATATTTATATTCTGCAACCTCTTTCTCTTTCTTGACGTCTCCCTATCCTGCCTTTGCATCTATCACTTCTCCCCCCTCTCTGTTACGTACACAGCAACTTCATGTTCCAAAGTTATAACGGAACAAGACCGTTATATACTTGATCTGGAGAACCTAATTAACTACGAACTTGGGCGTCGTGTTTTTCGTGCTCTGGAGATAAGATCCCCAGTCCTGGTCACCTCTGACAGAAATGATGTTTAAACGCAAGAGAATAAGAAATACTGTTTACTATTCTCTGGGTTACCGAGCCTCAGTCGAATTACCCGGTTACTATGGTCTTGAAATCTCGACCCGATGGTGGTTTACATTTTCCAACTGACACAATGATTGGTTTGAGCTCTTAACGTATTCATTCTATCTGTGCAAGTTACGTTATATCTGGAAGAGATGATATCAATGCTCGTAACAGATAAATCTTCGGAAAAGACTAGAAAATTGAACCTCTTTGGTTATTTGAAAACAAATTTATTTTACACAAAATTTGTTTCCATCTTCTAACTCAATGTGTTTTATTCACGTTGAAATTTGAAACATGCTACATCTAAGAGCAACATAAACTTTTGCTTTCCAACACTTATAGCTTTTCGTTACGATGAAGTTTGGACTTTTAATATGGGGTATTTCTGATAGATATTTAGCAGTAAAATAGCAGTCTTCTATTTTCTATTTCTTTCTTTCTTTTGCATTCCGTTTCGTACTTTTGTTGTTGTTTTTGTTCAGTTTGTATTAGTAGCCTGAAATAGAAGATATGACCAACGCTATCTATTGGGTATATTAGAACGTATTATGGATCACTACCTCTAATGAACACTACCGAATTTGCAATGGAACCACGCGGAAACAAAGCATTTGTTAAACTTTTGACATTTTAATAAATGTGTCTAGGCGATATATATTTCTACTGGAAATTGAGTATTCTATCCATTATGAAAGTGGCATAATGAATCTTTAAGAATCCTTTATATATTCGAATAATTCTGAAACATGTGTGAAAACAAACATTACTTCTATATTACTGTTGGATTTCTGTAAACGGAACTTTATAGTGTTAGGTTCTTTTCTTACTACGTTTGAATTTCACAGTTTTATCTGATCTCCCTTTTCTTTTTGGTCTTCTTCTTTATTCCTTCTCTCTCTCTGTCTCATTTTTGAATCTCTGTGTAATAGACATCCATTGGTTTCAACTTTTCATTGTGTGCGTTTCAGTTTCTCCCTACATCAACTTATGAATCTTGTTTCGTTTCTGTTGTGTTATTTCATTTTATCGAAGTTAATACATGTGTAGTTTGAAATTAGACTGCGCTCATGTTATTAGCTAATTTTAGTATGGAAGAGAAGAAAAGAGACGAGAGAGTGTGTCCCTTTACCTAGCACGATTATGGGATAAGAAGGTGTGTAATGGGCGGCCTCACTGTACGGCGTTAGTTGTTGCAATTTTTGTGATGCGGAGTGTAAATGGAATTATTTTGATCGCTGACGCTGTTGAGAACTATTTTGATCTTCTACGTACGTGTTACGTTACATATCGATGTTCGAATATATTTGGTTAAAGAGCAATGACACTTTCTTGCTTTCCTCTATAGAATTTTGGGTTGACTTTATGGCAGACTTGGTTAAGTAATAAATTATATCAAGTGCAAATATTTTTTTGTATAATTGTATATCCTTGTACTCCCCATTGTAGGTCCACAAGCTTTCCAAGTTGCAATACGTTTTCTTGATTCAGATTACAGTAAGATGCCTGAAATTTGCACCAACCGTCAGTACTTAGCTTCTCTACTGTTTGTCTTTGAAAAGGGTATCAACAATAACGTTCTAGTATTAATATTAGTGTAATAAGTTAAAAATGACGAATAAAATATGGAATAGAATAATAAAGACATTTTTTGAATATGTTAATGATAACGGGCAAAATTTGGAACCATTAAGTGAAAACTACATTTTTCTACCACTTGAAGTTTTCGAGATCTCATTTTTGAAAGGATTGCCCATAAACATATAAACTTTGCTTGACCACAAAAATGCAGACCTCACCTTTTAATATATAAACTAGCTGAACCTGCGCTCTCTACACAGCGCATCATTCGCATATGAGCATAAATCTCCTTATCATTCCTTACAACATCTGTACATGTCCCTTTATAGACACAAGTGAAAAACGTCTTGATAAAAAAAAAAAAAAAAGAAATCGGCAAGGGGTATCATAAAGGTGAGACTTTTTTCGATTATTTTTCTCAATATCTCGCACCGTTTGCAAGTTGAACCTGCTTTCGGTTGGAGTTTCTAATTGATGTATGACCAGTGTTTTCTTTCTTCTTGCATGCAGTATGTAATAAGCAAATACATTACATACACAATTAATTATAATGTAAGTTATATATGGTGTTCATTGGGCAAAACACAACCCAAAAAAGGTTCATCATAGACCGGAGAAATTGTTATCCTTCCTTTTCCATTATTACTTGGCCATGAAACAAAGGCCTGAGACATATACAACCCCTATATACAACAGTGTGGTGTTGGAATGTATAATGCTTAGGATGTGATGCTTTTGTTTTTTTCTTTTAATTTCAACACTTCCAATGTACGCGAAAAATGTAATAAAGCAATAGTGGCCATGTTTTTACATATTCAATTAGAACTGGACATTCTACATGAAATTTGCAATCGATCAGTGGAAACGTCATCTTTCTAGAGCCTGTAGTTTTCGAGATCTCATTGTGGAAAGGATTGGACAGAAACATATAAACGTAGTTTAAAACAGCTACAAAGATGGAAGCAGAATTCATTTGCATTTATTTCGAAGAAGGCTTATTGAAAGGAAAGGCTTTTGAACAATAATTTAAAAGGATAAACTTTGTGAAAAATTTCTTTGAGTAATTTATTTAAAGTACACTCTTTTAAAAATATTTGTCTTTGATATAAACGTGAAATCACAAATAACCCTAAATCAAAGTTTTGAAAGCTAAGGTTATAGGTTAGAGCTCGGTCGCTCTTAATTAGTCCTGTAGCATTTTAATAGATAATCAAGAACAGTCCTTTACTAATAATATTGTTGTACTTTTTAGAAATACATGCAATTACGGAAAAGTATGTTTTTATTTTTAAAATATCGTTTACAAATTAATTATGCAGTTTTATTTTCTTGGGTCTCTCAGACCTAGCACGACTGTTTATTAAACTTTTTTTTCCGCCCAACGACTGTAGGGTTAAAAATCACTCTCTAATACAATGAACAATCTACGTAAATGTAAGACCAACAAATTGTAGGTTATTATTAATAACAAACACACAGATTTTTGTTTTACTTGCGTTAATTACTCGCTTAATTTACAGTAGAAAATATTTCAAGTTGACTGAGGTAAACATGATAATAAAGCCACGTGAAGAAAGTCAAAAGATCATACTGAAAATACACAACGAATAAAATAAACAAAGTCCGTTTGATTGATAATATAAAAATAATATCATTTTGGATATCAGTGTTTTTCTTTATTTCGCTCCATTCCCACTATCGTCATTTATGCATTGCTGTGCAGCTTCATGAGTTCTGGGCCAGTACTGCATTGATGATAAAGTTTGGAATATTCGACTTTGGATATAGAAATACTGGGAATCTTTGGATTCTAATGAAAAGAAGTGTGCCAGTATATTAAATCGCTCAATTTCGTTAAGTTTTGGAAACCACTTCAATCTAGCCCGTCAATCATCACCTGTTCTAACAGCTGGAATATACTTGCCAGGATACGATGTATGTGGCATCCCTACCTTTAGCTTGTTTCATGATAAAGACTCATTTTAGCGGAAAAGTTTAACAAATGACTGTCTAGAGCGCGCTCAATGTAAGAGTTTTTTTTCAATAGTAGTATGTGTTACAAGCTGCGTTCAGTGCAAGAAAGGCATATTTGTTACACATATGCCCTTGTTGCACTGAACGCCGTTTTTAATATTCAAAATAACTGCCTTCAGAAGGCGATATCTTAGATCTTTTGTAGCAAATAATGTGCCTACCTATTCAGATAATAAATCTAATGTTATCACAATTTCGAGCGTCACATGTGTCCATTCTGCAACGACCGATTCAATTACTGTTTCTAATGTATTTAAGCGAAGCGCTTGTTCCATACTTGTTAAGTCTGTATTTAAGTTGTACGTTCCAACAATAGATTATGTCATCCAAGTGACCATGGCAACTAGTATTTTCAGTTGCGGGTATGAAATTATTTAATACTTTTAGTATACATATTTAGAAAACATTAACTAAATTATCATATTCTACGTGATACTGTATATTAGCAATATTATGGAGTATATTTTGAATCTGAAAGGAACAGGAGGCATATTAATAATAGGGCAAAATGAACTCATAAGTAAGGATAGAATGAATAACACTGATAAGAAAATTAACTGTTATTTTGTTTTTGAGATGATATTGCTATTTTCGAATTTAGAATGTCCGAATATGATACAAATTCGCCCTTATATACTACAAACTAAGGTTTTATAGTCAATATGTTGGATTATCGTATTTTTAACCTGGTTAAATTCCTGTATTTTCTACGAAATGTGGTTAAGTAGCTACTACCTCAGCACTATTCATCCAATAATCATAGTCCACACGTCTTTCTCTTTAGAATAAGACAGGCTTTAAAATAGTATCACCTATACGGATGCGTGGTGTATCCTACAAGGGAAATGTTGTCATTTTTGGAATCTTTGCCATACAAAAGACATAACTATTAATCCTGAGGCCTTCTGGACTGACCCTGTACATAAGTAGCCAAAGGAACCCATCTTTAGAAAATACTTACGTTCTATCAGTAATTCTTATGCCAGGTTTCACTGCAATATATTTTTAGATTATGAAGAAAATATTTAGCAATCCTTGTTCAAAGTTCAAAATGTATTATCTAAGTAGAGAATTTAAAAAGTAAACTGCAGAATTAAATGTTTTCCTTACGTATGTATTATATAAGTGTTTTTCAAAATGATTGAACTATTTAAGCTTCATTTTTAGTAAGAACTGTTGTTGCTGACCGTGGCTTGCCATATTTTATTGCGTTGAAAAAATTGCTATGACGCAAAAGATTGTAGTTTATAGTTTGAACACGATCATTTTGAAAATCGTGTGCGTTTTCTACGTAAAGTTTACCACCACTTTTACTCCAGCACTATGTGGTAGACCACGCTTACGAATCAGGGACAAGATATAGCCTCCCATCATGTTTTCATTGTACTGTCCCTGGTACCGGCGTATGAAGTTTAAAATGTTATGATGGAAGCAGTGACCATTGTCTTCGGAATACGCTCTCATGTTTTCTTTAAATATTTCCAGATGTGAATGCAGAACATGAATTTTGAGGGACATCCTATATCCCATTTTGCCATACCTTTCCACCAGATAGTCTATCAGTTCCGTATAAATTTCTGCTATATGACTGCTAAGAAATCCTTTAATCACTGCTACACAACTTTTTCAAGCATTCCCTCCAATTCCGGTAAGTATGTGAGGAAATACTTCACACGTAACAATCTTTTTCACTTGTGGGGCTGTCAAAACTCCGGATATAACCTTTGCATTTGACAGTTGAAGGAACATTCCTTCTAAATATTTGACTGCTGCGGATTGCTTATTAAGAGTTTTAACAAACTGTTTAATTAACCATATCTTGATATGCAATGGGGCATTGTGCCTTTCGTGGGTCTACTAGTGGCTCAAATTTCACCTTTTGCTCTCCCACCAAAAATTCTGTCCTTAGATGTCAGTCTTTCTTGCAGTAATATGCACCAGTGTACTATCCCAGAGACAAAGGTGGCAGATAACTTTGCAAAACTATCTTGATGACCCATAACTTTAAAGTGTTCCTTTAACCTCCCATTGATATTTTTCATAACACAGGACCTGCAATATGTATTTTAGGCTATTGTATTTTCCTTCAATTGACTAAAATAACTCGATGACATTGTTACAGAAACACAGCCCATCTTTCATCGTGAAAAAACTCGAAAATATCTTGTGTTGTGACCTCTGAAACGATATATTTACAGACTCGTCTACTGAATTCCACTGTTTCCGTCTTGAAGCTAAAAGCTCATCATTGGTTTTAGTTAGTGATAAAACTTGATCTAAAAAGGTAGGGGAACCCATGACATCACACCGTCACCCTTTCTTATCTTTAGCCATTGGAATTTTACTAGAAAGTCGTGGGGCGCCACATGTTTTCTGAAAGTGGGGGGCGGCGTATGCTTTGCTGTGTATTTTTATCATAAGGCCTCGTAGCTACATTTAAATTTGAACATTAATTCTCGTATAACCGCAAGTTAGTTGATGAACGTTAAATGTAAACAATTAGAACGTACAGTTAAGCAATTTTAACCTATACCGTACAATGAGCCAGAGGCTTCGGGGAACTACTAGTAATAAACAAAAATCTTTTAGCCTTTTCCACTGATTTAAGGGCCTGTGGTGCACGTGGTCCTGGGTTCGATTTCCAGAGGGAGACCATTGTAATTAAATGTACTTCACTTGTTTGAATTCCAGTTTAAACTGTTGGTTCATGCGTCATATGATCCCGGTACTGAAAAGAAAATATTTCAGTTTAACGTCCCACGATTATGCCCATTATCCTAAGAGAGACGGGTGATTAAGGCAATAATGAATGATGGAATGAAAATGTGGAAGAAAACTGTAATAGCCCTCGAAACCGACGAACACGATATTGTCCACCATAAGCTTAGTTGTTCGAGAATTTAATGAGGGACCCCATGCTCCAGAGGTAAGCGCTAAGCACTGAGCCACTGTGCCCCCTTCCGCTACAGTAATAAAAACCAAAAACCAATAAATAAACAAAATGATATTAAGAAGTTTTATCACCGCTACGTAATGTGTCAAAGCACTTAAACAGTATGACTTCTAGCTTTTCAGTACAAGATTCAACTGCTAAATGAGTAATTCGCTGATGATAATTTTGAAGAATAAATATTTTTAATCTTTTGCAAATACAGTGACATATTTACTTACTATTAACTAATTAAGCTTCAGATAATTGTGAAGTTATTTGCATTGTAATAAAATGGGAGAAGCTGGTTTAGAAAGCAGTGTATTATTTCTTTATATCAAGGTGCTAATTTCAGTATTCGCCTGATTTTTCAGTTGAAACGGGTCTAACTCAAAACATAATAATAATAATAATAATAATAATAATAATAATAATAATAATAATAATAATAATAATAATAATAATAATAATAATAATAATAATAATAATAGTTATTTGAGTCGATAGTGCATGCTGGATGTGAGAAATATACCTTCAAAGCGGTGATGTGAAGTAAATTGATGTATGATTTTAATTTCTAGCTAGACATTGAGTATTCAAACTGGCAAAATATGTCAAATAATTTTTAGTTATTTTTGAAACAATGTCTTCAGATTCTCTATGAATTTATACCGTTTTTCGTCCTTCATTTTAAAGACAGAGACGGAATTTCTCTGCTCGTTAACTGCTGTGTAGTTATGTACCAAGTGTCACTGAAGTTTGATCGGCAGCATCTCCTCCCCCAAATGATCGAAACAAAACATTTCTTTGAATTTTCATACAAACATGGCATTCACCATATAATTGGCAACTCTAAAAAAATGTGTTTTTAGACTCATAAACTATCCTGAGAATTTTGAGAAGGCAACAACTACACAGTATGTTCCCCACGTCCTCCCCCTAACTTGTTTTCTTCTCTGATGCCGACTAACAAATAGAGTGAGTGGAGCAGTTGCTCCAGGGCGCACAGTAAAAGGGCACAAGCGCTAAAAAAGAATACAAATAACTGTTCCTTATGCAAAGAAAGCTTGAAAAAATACAAGGGGTCCGTATGCTATGACTATTAGCAGTTAATTGGCTACAGCCGATATCAGGGACGGATCCAAAGATTTTTTGAGGGGGCCGTAGGTGTCAAAAATAAACTTGAGACATTTTTCGATATTTGGTTTGCAAAGTAAAAATGCAGATTGCAGTGCTTCTTAATACGTATTTATATCCGCATTTCTGGAGACTGCATTACGGAAAGTCATTTTATTCAACACGAGAGAATCTAGCATTACCATGAAATGGAAACGCACTCATTATCTGCAGGGAGTGGAGAACGAACTCAGAGTCTTCCGTTTGAGAGATATTTTAATTTTTCACACCCTTGAACAAGCGCTTAATTTATATATTTTACTTCTCATGGAGGGACGCGCAAGCAACGCGCTCTCTTTCTGGATCACTACTGAGCGATACACGGACAATACTCACAATTTGGAAAAAGATAAGTAAATACTTTAGATTTCATAATAAAAAAAACTTTGTATACTTTTAGTGTATATATATACAGGGAAACTGGTGCTTCCATTGCAATGGGATATTCCACAAATGTTTTGGAACATTTTTACCCATATGAACCGAGGATTACAAATCAATAGTTTCTGAGTAATTGGCACATGTGTGATTTCTTTAAAATTTGGCGGCTATGGAGAGGTGCTATACAAACTTTCATCCTGATCGTAGAGATATGAAATTTTACGTGTATAATTCTGCACACCTCTGTGGGCCATGTGGTAATGAACAGTTCGTAACTCTGCATTGTTGCTATATTATAGGTCCGAACGTGAAGTAAGGTGTAGTGGTCCAAAATACACTATTTGAACTTAGAAACAGCATTGCAACGTCGCAAAAGTACTTGCTAGTAGGAAATGACTGCATGGTTAGGAAAAGGTGGAATGAAGATGGTGTGCGGTTAAGAGAAAACGCGATCTATGATTTCATACCGAAGGATCGTGCATCTGTCTTGCTAACACTCGAGCAATGAACGACTGCGTTGTTTGCTAGGAGACGGACAACTTTTGTCAGCATGTCACACTCTTGGATTTCAACGCACGTAGCAATAAGGCATAGTATATCCTGGTAATTGTGGTACCTTTTGCCTGAAAACCAACTAGTAATAACCCATTGGTTTGACTAGGTTTTCCCTGGTTTTCTTCACTCCCACTAGTCGAAGGCAGATATGGTACTTTCTAGAAAGCCAGGGAGAGTTTCTTTCCAAAGCCTAGACCCACGTAAAAGACCGATGTAACTCCGGAGTTGGAGGTCCGAACCCTTTCCTTCAGTCATTCCCTCGCATAAATACATAAATAAATAAATAAAAGAGGAAAGAAATAATGAAATAGCAATACATATCTTTAATAGACCTAACTCAAAACAAAATTAGCGCCATTGCCGTACCATTTGCTATAATGACAACCTAATGTTTTTAAGCTTTCTACAAAGGTAAAAAGTGTAAAACTTGGACAGTCATGACCAATTAACACATTTAGCTCTGTAGCACTAGAAAGAAAGAAACACAAGTGCGGTATGCTGACAACATATAATCGTCTCCTAGAAAACAACGCATTCGTTCACTCCTCGAATGTTAGCCACACAGATGCACGATCGTGGATATGAAATCCGACATGAATCACGTTCTCTCTTGACTAAACACCATTTTTATTCTACCTCTTCCTAATCATGGCGTCATTTCCTAGGAGGAAGTACCTCTGTGACTTCCCACGCTGCATTCTTAGGTGCAGTAATGTATTTCGAACCACTACACCTTAGTTCACGTTCAGACATCAACGGTGCAAGGTTACTAGCTGTTTATTACCACATGGCCTACATAGGTACTGTAGCAAATCTCGGTATAGCGGTCTTAATGTTTTCTGTATCTTTTAGCAACAATAGTTTAAAAGGAAACTAAATATGACCTCGAGTGACTTAACCTGATCTGACGAATCCTTTAATAAAGATACTGGTAAAGCAAGAAAGTAAATTACACTAGGTATCATTCACACCAACACACAGTGTTTAAATCAAAAGTGAGTTAAGTGGGTGATATCATTACAAATTTTATTTTAAAACATTTCAAACAATTTTATTTTAAAACATTTCAAACAAAGGTTCAATTAAAATATTTAATTAAACTCAGATTCACTTCAAAACAATTTCAACAGAAATAACTATGTTCAAAATAGATACAGAAAAGTAAAGGTAGTTACCCTTCTCATCTCCAGATCTTCTTGGGTCTTAGTGGCTGTCCAATTTCAACACAGTACAGTGCACAGCAGTGCACGGGAGAAATTTCAACCAATTCAAAATTTTTAAAAAGGTTTAATCCGGACGGACTTTATGTCCTATTTTTAATCAAAATTTTTAACCTTCTATTTCATTTCAAATTTCGATCAAAATCTAGCCAAGATATCCAAGGGAACGAAAACAAATCGTTAGTAAATACATTTAACGGCGCTTAATTAAGTATTTAATTACCTAATTTTTCCTTAATTCACAGCACGGTAAGATTATTAAACTATTGCCTTAGCAGGGTATAATCATTTATAATTTATTTGAGTGCATTAGAAACTGTTAAACTTTTAAGAAAGGAAATCCAGGTTAATTAAACCCGATCTGAATTAGGGTTAAAGGTTATTATCTTTCTTTTATTAAATTACTTTAGTCCTTCAATAACTATCAAGACGTCTTTCAAAACAGTTTAGTTTTTACTGATTTCATTTACCGAATTAATTTACCGATTTCACCAAAGTGAACAACAACTATTTATTAATGTAATAACTTTTAATTATCAAATTTATTTAATAAAGAACAAAAGGAAGTTAAGGAAATCCTTCTCTTATTAGTTACCACGAGTGTATGCAATTTAAAGGTGGAATTTTAACACTTTATTTTACTTTTTACTTTTCCCCCAATTAGAGTTGCCCAGTTAAATTTCTCACTCGACCTCCAATGGCACAAAGGAAGTAAGAGAAGCACAAGACACGCTGACGCATTACAGGTGTTCCGTCTCTCACATAACCACATTAGTAAAGTTGATGTTTTTCTCAGCTTTTAAAAGGTTTTAATACGGAAGTCTTTTTGAAAGAAGTGCACCTTTTTATTTTCATATCATTCACTTGCAAGATACGTCATCTTTTACACCAACTTCACTACATTAGAGAGAAGGAAAATACAAGTAACCTTGACACTTTTTAAACTGATTGTACGTTACAGAATTTAAGTAGACCAATAAATTAAATTAAGCCTTTTAAATTTAGTTTAGTGAAGTTTAGAGCACAATTATAATTAAGGCACTCTTTCACAATATAATAAGAATCACCATTACTTGGAAAACTTCAACCACGTTTATTACTTTTTCTAAAAGAACAACTTTTGACACGAATTAATGTATCCCGTGTTTTGGTCATCCCGTGTTGGCTCAATAAACTATGAAACAGTTAGGCGCAGCGGATCAGAATGGTATTCTATAAGAGTAAGACTCTCGCTACTGCTCAGGTTCTGACTCATTAGATACGTCATTCGAGAAGACTGTGCTCAGCTGAAGTGGTTGCAAATGTCAAAAAAAAAAGTTTCTCGATAAAATATTGAAACCGCAGTCTGTCTCTTTCTGTTTCTGCGAAGAGATGCAGGTGAAGATTATATATTTTCTTGAGGTGCTGAAAAAATTTCATAAAATCAATCGTTTGTGATACCGTTTAGTTCTAGGGTAATCAAGGTTAAAGCCGGAAGCCGTTTGGTCAATTTCTACTTACTAAAGAAGTGAAATCTTTAAGGTTTTCTTCCTACGGTTATGACGGTTAGACTAAAGAAGACAGTGATGATGAGAAACGATTGAAGTGAAGAAAGCAAGGGGAAAAACGGGAGAAACCCGAGAAAAAATACACGGGTACGTTCAACGAGGTGAGGTTGAAGTAAGGACTCTATTCACCAGTGGTGAACGCTCTCCACTGAGTCACCGCGACCCCTCTACTACTTGCAGTTTGAAAAAAGAGGTAACTTGTGACATCGATTCTAATCTGGAAGAAACAAATTATCGACATACATTGCCCGTTATACTCTGATACCTATCATGAAACTTACAGACAGATGGACATAGTCGTTCCATAAGACTTCCGATGATTACATATAGAATAATTGGGAAATCTTAAAGGCTAAAGGGAACTGAATTTACCAAATATTCAAGTGATATCACAAACTTTAAATGAGTAACTCAAGGTGTACGACGGTTGAAATATATATTTCGGGATGTATTTCACTTGAAGGAATTTGGTCTCTATGGCGTTAAGTTTGAAATTAGAACTGATAGTACTTTTATATGATTTCCTGTTTTAGTAGATAGACTAGAAACGGTGCTGGAATTTATCCTTGAGGCGCTCAATGAACTATAAAAACCTCTATTATCGTTTTAACTAAGCGATCTCCGATAAAACTTGAAGTGGTTGATTTCTCCTACTTCCAGTTCAAAGTGAGAAATTAGTGTGGAAATGTATTCTTAGGAAGCTTAGTTTATTACATGCAGCTTCTTGTCTTGATCTGTTAACCTCTCCGCTCTATAACAATCAACTCCAAAACCGGAAATTGTTGATTTATACTACTTCCGGCTTCAGTAGTGAATTAAGAATGAGTAAGTATATATTCGTACAAGGCAGGGTACCCCGGTGTAACACACCGATTGTGATAAGATTACACAGACGTAGAGAAAATCAAAAAAGAAGCGACACGTATTTTTTATACCGGCCAAGAAGCGCATTGAACGGGTCAAAAAGGGAGAAAAAATGGGGTCAAGATGAGATTATGTGGAATATAGCAAGAACGAGAAGAGATACCGGAAAAGGTTAAACGTACGGAATACTACCCATAGTCGACGCAATGCAAAGAGGTAGAACACACACATGAGAAGAAAGTAGACAATCCGGAAATGGACGAATCATGTGTACAACATTGTCGCAATGTGTCATGGAAATGAGCGAAGAGGGTGGTAAGGAGCAGGAAGAAAAAGAACTGTAAACAGAAAATAAGTGTTTTTGGTTTGGGTGCATATGTCGCCCATATGCAAAAGAGAAGCAGATTCATCTCCACGCAAGAAGATGGGAGAACACGCAGGAAGGATGTATACGCCATTCGTAGGGACAGCCAACTATTCAGTATTGCGCAGTCGGTTGCATATATCGAGTAATGGGAAGAAAATATCATAGCGCACTGGAATGTAATAGTAGGTAGTACACATAAGTAAGATAAATATCAACAGTAATATCAGTACCACACATGTGTATTAATATTAAATTATTCCCAAGGTACACGTACAAGATAATAACAATAGTAACATAGTTACTACTTTCAACACATGTTCGTTTCCAACATCTTCTCATCCTTGTTCCCATGAGAGAGATTGGGATCAAATGTTGGATATGAGAAATGCATGTAGAGCTCCACTAAATAGGCGTAAGGTGAATCATGGGCGGCATCTGGAAACCGCCATGCTGGTTTTAGCGGAAGAAGAATATTCGGGAAAGGGCTCTTGACGCACACCGTCTATTGAAATCGATAGTGGCTAATATCATTTGTGACCTGTGTTAAATTGGAACTGTAATGGAACTTAAGAATGATTGTGTGGTAGATACAAAAATTGAGACGTCCGTGGGTATATTTGAAATACGATAAAAATGGACAATCGGGCTCGTCATAGTTGTCTTCAGTATTGAAATTGAAGCAGTCGAAAGGTGTCATGAATGCGCCTGGCTTGTTTGCAGACATCTATTTCTTTAGGAAGCATATCTTATTATGGCTTAGAACCTTCGTGCTGTAAACTGGAAGTGGGTGGGTGATTGCAAATTAATGAAGTTGTTCCGTTGTCATATTTTAAAGTAAGATGACAGAAAACTGTCTGTTATATATTCTACGAAATTCTTATATCGACGAAAGAAGAACACATCCAACGCTTGTATGGGTAACGTGCAACCATCTGGCATAAGGAGTCGGGAAAGTTCAACATTATCAGGTTTCTGCACCAAATCTTCTTCTTTACTGGTTCTCCATGAATCAACGAGGAGCAGCAGTTTTATCTGCTCTGTGGAAGACCAGAAAACATCAGTTATGAACTCTTTCAAGTTGCCCTTGGTCATATTTGCACTTTTATCGTTACGTTAACGAATATTGAGTGGATCGAGACGTTGTTGTCTTGAAAGTGGCCTCATTCACGTGACCTTTACGACAGTATTGCTACGTTGTAATAGCGTGGAACACCTCCTGTTACAGAGGTCTCAAACTGTATTGACTACTATCGATTTCAATAGATGGTGTGTGTCAAACAGCATATGTCACATTATCATTTTCCCGTATATTTTTCTTGCGCTAAATCTAACATGGCGGCTTTCCTGATGTCCCCCATGATTCACATTACCCCTTTCCAGTGGAGCTCTACATGCATTTCTCGTATATAACAGTTGACCTCAATGCCTCTACTTAAAATTAACATGGCATTTCTAGACATTTTCTACGTTCTATCTTCGCACTTTGTCCTCACTTATCTCTTACCGTGTATACGGTCTGCCCTTAAACACCCTCATTCCTCTGTTTCATTTTGTGCTGAATCCATAATTTTCAGCAAATTGAATTCACCAAATCGGAATGTTCCCTTGAAAGTGGATTTCTATCATTTCTGGTACTAGTAGACACTTAAGAATGAAAATAAAATGTGTTCCTCGAACGCATGACCGACTGTAGGAAATCGCTTCTCGCAATCTATTATCATGTTTACTCTGTAGCCATCAACGTTAACATCGATTTTTCTACAAAGAGATTAGAATAAAGACATAATATATTCTAGGAATACCTAAGCTTGATTACGAAGAACCACTTCTCGCAATATGTTACCATTTCTAGTCAATAACGTTCAACGTTAAAACCGTAAGTGGATTATGTATGTTATTTCCGGGTTTAGCATAGAGATTAGGGAGAAGATTCTTAGGTTTCTTACTTTATTACAGAAAACAGCTTCTCGCAATCCTTTGGTTTTTAATAAACTACGATCTACTTCAAAACCAGAAGATGATTTTGTTTCTTAATGTTTGAATACAAGAATAAGATAGAAGATGGTACTCATCCTTAAAACGCTAATCAATTACAAAATCAGTTTCTGCCTATCTGATATTGTTTTTGCTCTATGTGTATTCATATTGAAACCGGAAATCCTAATGGATTTATGCGATTTCCGGATTTAATTGAGGGTAAAATTTCTTAGGTAGGGTATTCTTGGGACGCTAATCGGTTGCTGAAACCACATGTCTTTATGCATGACCGTTTTCCTCTCTAGCGATTAGCGTAAAAGTCGGAAATGGATCGCTTCTGTCATTTCCGGTTTGAATATTGTCTCAAAAAATAATCTGGGTTTGTAACTCTCGACCCTCTTGTATGTATATTAATTTGGTGATGATTGATGAATCAGTTCTTGAGACTTTTTGTGTTTCGGATGTTCGGATTGGGTAAATATATATTAGAAAGATTTCTTAAACCTAACCCCTTAAATACATATTACGACAAATTGATGATAAACTGCGTTCAAGGTATGCAATATCAGTCTGTATTATGTTCAAGAAAATTACGAAATGTTTCTGATATAGTAAGTATATTTTAACATGACAACCTGTAACATGACAACCGTTAAATAAGCTTACCAACCTTACTACGTACAAATTTGAGAACGATGCATTTTTGCTTGTGAGAAGGTTTCTTTTTTCGCCTCAAAATGAAGTTCCAAAATATACATATAAAACATCATAACAGGAAAACTGTCAAACAATATATCTATTTCATAAGACATATATTTCACAATGTATCAATTTCAAATACGTTACCCATACAAATATATATTTCACAAAGCTTGTAGCAGCAATCTTGAACCCAAGTACACCTCTACCTATGAAAGGGTCATTTAGGCTTCCCTTAATGCGGAACAGTTTGGGCAAGTAATCCTTTTTCATTTAAATTATAAATCTTTATAACCGCTACCAGGTTATAGAAGATTTTTTTGTGGAAACACTGTATATTTCAGGAAGACAGTGATCATTATTTTCGATTTATACTTTATTCTGCGACGCATATCAGTTCTTTCTTTGGTGGGAATTGCTTCTTTCCCACACAATTGGACAAAGAAGTCTTTCATCGTTTTCTCATATATATATTTAAACATTGCTTTTGCTGAGAACATTCAGATAGTGACTAACCATTTCAGTGTTTCTCCCTGACTTATTATATGCACAGTATATATTCTGCAGTTATTGGGAACTGAATTAAGTGCTTTCTTTAATCGCTTATGGAAACATTACAATATATTACAGAAATACGGGCTGACCAGATGTCCCAGTGGCCAAAGTGGCACCAGCCTCACAGTTTTTGCAGTTCGTTATCTGTACTTTCTCACGCCAGTGTTATCGCCGTGTCTAGTGCATTATGGGCAGTTGACTAAAATTAACATAAATTGTTTTCCATATTCTGTTTGTATGTGCATACAGGTGAGTTAACTGAGTGATTTTTGAAATGAACTGCCAACACTTTTAGTTGATCATTGCAACCCGTAGCTTGAGCTTGGGTGCTCAAGGAGTTCGACTCCAGGTCTGGAAGCCGGAACCACGCATGTCGTGTCGAGCTTCAGATACAACTTTTTGTGAAGGGGCACAAGCTATTTAGCAGGTGAAGAACGATTTCTTACGGCTAGCCCCAACTAGTGAAGTCCCAGGTTCATAAACCTTGTGCGCTAAAAAGTTATATACGCGCCCTCCAATACCAGTATTCAACTGTGGATACCTTCTTTTCGTTTATTTGCTGAAGATTCACCTTTACGCTGCAGGACTGTTCAGCGTAACAACTGGACTCATCGTGGGAAGATCCAGACAACTTTTCGCCAGTGCTAATCCCCCAAGTGCGGCAAGGGTGTGAGAGAAGCATTTGTAGTGATATCTGAATCATAATCATATATATATAGAGGGCTATATTGCCCGAAAAGGGCAAAGCGTGATTTTAGCGACTAAAATTGTTATACATCCTCAGTGTTCAGTGTTGTGTTCATTCCTCTTCGTTATTTTTTTATTTATTTTTTTAAATAATAGTGCTCTAATAAATAAGTATGTTGTCATTTAATCCAGTTTGTTTTCGTTGTTTGTATGAGTGATGTTTGTGTGCGCTATGGTCTGGATGACCGTCTGATCGTCCGTGAGGTTTTCGAGAGGAGACATCCGAACTTCTCGGCGCCTAATGCTCATCTCATTATTGAGACCGACGAGCGATTTGGGAACAATTTGTAACTTTTTCTTGGAGAGGTCCTTCATCGTTCTGTCCAGTTAAGTTAAAGTATCAGGAAGATACTTATTGGTAGTACCACGAGCCACGGACAGCGAACAGAATACGGAGTGGTTACAAATAAATGGCGCCCGAACTCAGGACGGTTACAAATAAATGGCCGCCCGAACAGCGACTCGAACACTGGGCAAATACAAATAAATGGCGCCCGAACAGGGACCTGAATCGAGGACGGTTACAATTAAATGGCCGCCCGAACAGCGACTCGAAGACTGGGCGATTACAAATAAATGACGCCCGAACTACCGACCCGAATCGAGACCGTTGGTGCTCGAATATAATTATAAGATCAATATTTTAATATACCATTTCTCTTTCAGCTCAGTACCAGGAATTAAAGAAATTTAAAAAACTTCTCTTTTAGGTGATTTCAATCATATCGTGTGGTGATATATTCTATCCTAATTGTACGTTTTAAGTTTTACTCTTGTTCAATATGGCATATAACGAAGCAGATTTGTTTACTAACATAAGTTTACTTTTTAAAGAGAATATTTACAGATTAAAAAAGGAAAATAGAGAGAACCTAGCTAAATTAGAACAGGGAAACAAAGAAAATTTTGATAGATTAGAAAAGGTATATTATGAGGGCTTTGCTAGATTAAAACAGGCAAATAAAGAAAACTTAGATATATTAGAAAAAGAGCTAAAGAGTGAATTAGGTCAGAAGATAGACGGTTTACGGGATGTGTTTTGTGATAATAGCCAAGAAACAGAGAGCGCTGAGAGCAAAACACCGGAATGTGAACCCCAGTTAGTGTCAGATGTTCCTACTAGATACGAAACACCGGAATTTGAACCTCAGTTTGTAACTGGAATTCCTAGTGTAAATAAAACATTGGAATTGGAACCTGAGCTAGACACTAAGACTCCTAATGAAAAGGAAACGCAGAAACCTGAACTCCAACCAGAGACAGTTAGTCTAAACCAACCTCGTAACAAATCTGATAATGATTTTATTCATTCACAATCTAATAACATCCCTAATAGTAGTGGTAGTGACCATTGCGTACATATGATTGTACACGACAGAGGTCGTAAGCGCACGAGAATAACTACCACTAACCACAGAGTGAAAAGCACAAACGAGTTTACAATTATTGCAATAAGCAAAGATACCAAGACCAGATGTTAAACAATACAAAATTTAAAGGGAATCAGAACCAAGACCGCACTCGAAAAGGCAGTAACAGAAACAGAAGGAGTCGTAAATCACGGCTATGTAACTTGAGTTATCACAAACGAGAAAAGAACCGCAATTTGTGTGACATTAAGCATGAAGGACCCCTCACTTTTCTTATGGAAAGTGGCTTTCGGCTAATGTTGTTGAAACTTCGCTCGTTGATAGTTCTTAACATGTGGATCAAAAGTCTCAATGGGCACAAAGACCGAAATCCACTCCTTCCCCCCCAAAAACCGCCTCCAAGTAGCTGGGGCGGATTTAACTGATTTCAGCATGTAAAACAATTTGTTGTTTTAATGAACTCAACGAGTACTTCAAACAACCACATGTTAGACTATCAAATTACCCCACTTGACACCGCCCTTTGCCCCCACATTCCCCCCCGCGAATTACCTTACGGATGTTCCATATTACTGTAGTTTATAGATGCGCGTATGTGTTAAAATACCTACAGTTTTGGTCTCACGGACGATATAATGGGTTTCACGTATCGCTGATTACGAATCTGAGGTGAGAGTTCAAGAATTCAAGATGGATGATCAATATGGCGGATCAAAAACACGAAACCCCTTAATGTAGAAACAAATAGCTGTTTACTAGGGTATTTTGGGTCGTTGGTTACGAATCTGAGGTCAAAATTCTTGAATTCAAGATTGTAGATCCAATATGGTGGATAAAAACGTCGAAGCCACAAATCGTAGTAGACTAGAGTGTTTTTAGATCGCTGTTTAAGTACGCAACATTCCTTGATACTTCAGCCATCATGTAGAATTATTCTGCACCCTTGCCTTTTACCAAAACCCACCACAGATATCTTAATGCTGAACGGTGTTAAAATAATTCATCAATTATCTGTTCATTATTTTCATCATTTCGGTTTGCAGCATCTAATGTGGTACTTAGCAATGAGTCATCGGGATATCTATTATTCTGTAAATGTCGTGCATGGCCTAAATACCACAAGACACTTGCAACGTGCGCACATGTACCTGATGTACAAGCACCGCTTTGACATGTACAGTAGTAACCTTGAATAACATTTTGATCATAATCCTGGTCATTGTGTTAGTAGACAGAGGATACCGCGATGCAATTCCTTTACTGGAATATTTAGGAATTGATCATAGAATGCCCGCACTCCTACTACCACGTGAAAGACAACTATCAACAGAAGAAGCGAATACTTCTCGTCTAGTTACTAAAAGTCGATGGATACTCGAGGCAAGAAACGGGCATCTAAGATCTGTTTTTAAGTTTCTAGCACAGACGTTGAATCTGCAACATGCAAAGAAACTGAATAGTTTCTATCGCATAGCTGGAGCTATTTTGAACAGATACCTTCCCGTTATTTTCATGCAAGATGCAACCATTGAATTAGCTAGAGAAATGAGAAATAGGTCAATCAGGCCGAACGTTGTTAAAGCAAGAGCGGAGGTAGATAATCTTATTAGAAGGAACGGTCAATTGGTACCGCTGAATGATCAAGGCCTAATTGATTTCTCTGTACTTAACTTAAACTACTTACGAGATTTGACTGTAGGCACATATCAAGTAGATCTCTCATCCTCTTACGTCCAAGATAAACTAATACGAAATAAGGATGAGCAATTCCAGCTTGGCGAAAACGTAACTGAACCGGGATTCCTGCGCATACGTCTCTACTCAAGGTTCCGCAATGCAACTAAGCATCAAGTTTTCATAGCATATGTAGCCAATGATGAAGATGACCAGGATTATGATCAAAATGTTATTAAAGGTTACTACTGTACATGTCAAAGCGGTGCTTGTACAATCCGCGGCAAAAAACCTGCAACATGAGGATGTAAGTTTATTGCGAAACTATGCCTAATAGCACGGGGAATTAACATAACGTCTAAGTGAAACGAATCACGCCAGGATAAACCTCGGTCTCATCCCGTTCACACTTATTTTGGAGCAAAAGACTTCGTCATTTCACAATAAACTTACATGCTCATGTTGCAGGTTTTTTGCCGCGGATTGTACATTAGGTACATGTGCGCACGTTGCAAGTGTCTTGTGGTATTTAGGCCATGCACGACATTTACAGAATATTAGATATCCCGATGACTCATTGCTAAGTTAGATGCTGCAAACCGAAATGATGAAAATAATGAACAGATAATTGATGAATTATTTTAACACCGTTCAGCATTAAGATATCTGTGGTGGGTTTTGGTAAAGGGCAAGGGTGCAGAAAAATTCTACATGGCGGCTGAAGTATCATGGAATGTTGCGTACTTAAACAGCGATCTAAAAACACTCTAGTCTACTACGATTTGTGGCTTCGACGTTTTTATCCACCATATTGGATCTGCAATCTTGAATTCAAGAATGTTGACCTAAGATTCGTAACCAACGACCCAAAATACCCTAGTAAACAGCTATTTGTGGCTACATTCAGGAGTTTCGTGTTTTTGATCCGCCATATTGATCATCCATCTTGAATTCTTGAACTCTCACCTCAGATTCGTAATCAGCGATACGTGAAACCCATTATATCGTTCGTGAGACCAAAACTGTAGGTATTTCAACACATACACGCAACTATAAACTACAGTAATATGGAACATCCGTAAGGTAATTCGCGGGGGGGATGCGGGGGGCAAAGGGCAGTGTGAAATGGGGTAGTTTGATAGTCTAACATGTGGTTGTTTGGGGTCGTTGTTGAATTGATTAAAACAAAAAATTGTTTTACATCATGAAATCAGTTCAATCTCCCCAGCTACTCGGAGCCGGTTTTTGGGGGGGAAGGAGTGGATTTCGGTCTTTGTGCCCATTGAGACTTTTGATCCACATGTTAAGAACTATCAACCAGCGAAGTTTCAACAACATTGGCCGAAAGCCACTTTCCGTAAGAAAAGTGCGGGGTCCTTTGTATCCTCGTCGCCAAAAGTGCCTTTACATCGTCGTGACGGGTATGTGACGGCGCAGTACACCAAGGAAGGGATGGTTGCATAAGAAATTGTGATTAATTTTGAAGAGTTTTTATTTTGACTAGGGAAATAACGTAGGTATAGGGAGTAAAGGCACAGATTTGAACCGTCAGTACACTGCCATCTCTGAAAAGATTCGTATTCTCAGTTTTTCAATTTATTGTCTTATATGTTAAATTAATAACTGCTAACAATTGCTACTAGCGCTTTTCACTCTTCAGAAATTTCCTACGACATGTTCGCAGGACACTTTGTCCTAAATTTGTGCGTGAATTATTTCATTCGCTTCACTGACCTTATTTGAGAATGGAATCTAATTACACTGAGCGTGAATATGTTTCGCTGTTGTCAAGCAAGGGCCATAATAAACATAAATAAGGTTCTTATCATTAAATAAAACACAGAAGTATTTATTGTGTTTATAGCACAATATAATACAGTAACCAAGCAACATGATAATCACTAACACCAGCAGAATTTTTCCCAACGGGAAGGGGGGGGCAAAAATCCCATATAGAGTTTTTCGATTTATTGCCCTATATATATTGTTTAAATTCATAACATTTATAATTGGTAGCATATATCTTCTTACTTTTTAAAATCGCCGCTGTAGCCTATTAGTCAGAACATTCATCTCCAGACACGATGTAGAGAGAAGAGAAAGAAAGAGATATGACCAGTAGCGTAACTAATTTTAATGCGCCAGGGATCGATTAATAATCAATTTACTCATACCCGCCGCCTGCCCCAGGAATTTCAGCTGCTGCGTTATATATATGGTTCTATGTCAAAAGGGCCAGACAAAATGGCGAGGAAAGGGCTCAAGGCAAAACGGGCCCACGTCAAAAGGGTCCTGCGTCAAATGGACCCGTGTCAAAACGAGACCAGCTACAAAAGAGCCCGAGTCAAAAGGGGCCTGGTCGAAAGATCTCCGCAACAAAAGTGAACGAGTCAAAACGGCCCCGCGTCAAATAGATCCGGCTCAAAAGGGTCCTGCGACAAAAAAGACCCGAGTCAAAAAGGACCTGGTCGAAAGATCTCCACAACAAAAGTGAACGAGTCAAAACGGCCCCGCGTCAAATGGGTCTGGCTCAAAAGGGTTCTGCGACAAAAGAGACCCGAGTCAAAAGGATCCTGCGAGAAAAAAGACCCGAGTCAAAAGGGTCCTGCGTCAAACTTTCCCGAGTAAAAACGGCCCCGCGTGAAAAGAGCCCAGGTCAAAAGGTATCCGGTCAAAAGAACCAGGATAAATGGCCACCCGCGACTAAAGGCCCCGACTAAAAACGGCCCCGGGTCATGAGATCTTCACGACAAAAGGCCCTGTGCCAAAAGGGCCCGAGTCCAAACTGCCCCGCGTCAAAAGGAGCCGGGTCAAAAGGGCCCACGACAAAATGGCCCTGGGTCAAAAGAGGCCCGGTCAAGAGGGCCCGCTCAAAAGGGCCCGAGTGAGAACGGCTCTTGTCAAAAAGGCATGGGTCAAAATGTCTCCGCGACAAAAGGCACGAGTCAAAACAACCCCTGGTCAAAATGATCCGGCTCAAAAGGCCTCGAGTTTAAAGGGCACTGCGTCAAAAGAGCCCGGGTCAAATAGACCCCCCCTCAAAAGGTCCCGTTTCAAAACAGCCCAGCGTGAAAAAGGCCTTGGTCCAAAGTTCTCCGCGACAAAATGACCAGATTCAAAAGGGCCCCGTGTTAAGAGGGTTAGAGTCAAAAAGGCCCTACGTCAAATGGACCGTACCAAAAGGGGTACGCTACAAAACGGCCCGAGTCAAAAAGGCTCGGGTCAGAAGGTCCCGCGACAAAAAGACCCGAGTCAAAACGGCCCTGCGTCAAACGGGCTCGAGTAAAAACGGCTCTGCGTGAAAAGAGCCCTGGTCAAAAGGGCCTGGATAAAAGGACTCCACGACAAAAGTGCCTGAGTCTAAACGGCCCGGGGTCAAAAGATCTCGACGACCAAAGGGCTCGAGTCTAAAGGGCCCTAATGAAAGGGTCTCCGCGAAAAAAGGGACCCCGTTTAAACGGCCCCATCAAAAAGGCCCGGGTCAAAAGGACTCTAGTTAAAAGGGCCCTGCGTCGAAAGATCCCGAGTCAAAAGGACCCCGACTCAAAAGGGCCTTATGTCAAATGGACCCATGTCAAAACGGGAACCGCTACAAGAAGGCCTTAGCCAAAAGTCTCCTAACAAAAGTGTCCGATTCAAACCGGCCCTGTGTCAAAGGGTCCCGGGTGAAAAGGGTCCTGCGAGAAAAAAGACAAGAGTCAAAAGGGCACTGCGTCAAACGGGCCCGAGTAGAAACGGATTCGAGTTACAAGAGCGCAGGTCAAAAGGGCTCGGGCAAAAGGGCCTCGCGACAAAAGGCCCTGAGTAGAAACGGTCCCGCGTCAAAATTGCCCGGGTCAAAAGGGCTCGAGTTAAAAGGGCCCTGCGTCAAAAGAGCCAGGGTCAAAATGGCCCCGCCTCAAAAGGGCCTGAGTCAAAACGTCCCAGCGTGGAAAAGGTCCGGGCGAAAGGGCCCCGCGACAAAAAGACACGAGTCAAAAGGCCTAGCGTCAAAATTGCCCGGTAAATACGGTCCACGTGTAAAAAGTCTGAGATGAAAGCAACAGTGGAAATGAGGCATGCCCAAGGGGAAAGTATCCCCTTAGTAAGCTGAAGTGTTTGTGCAAAAGAAGGAAAAATATCTGTAGTTATTAGTAACAAATAGGATATTTGAATGGTGAAATTAGTTTTATTTGGCTGTTGATTGTTCTGCAACAATCGCTATTGCTTAAGTCGTTCTCCATTAAAGTTTGTTTGCACTTCCGACTGTCCGAGTTTGTATTCTTGATACATAGCCTAATCAAACTCTATCTATTATTGACTTTCCCCTTAGTTCTAAAATTTCATTTCTACCCCTGGATCAAAGTATAGAATGAAAAATGTTCTATGGAAAAGATTAGTATAATGTTGCTGTGAGAAGACATATGTGGATCTGTATACAGGTCATTGGGACAGAACAATAATAACGACATGCGTAGACTCACTGATTTGGAGTGGATGTTTCCTTCTGAGTACTCATATCTTACTCGCATAGGGAATATATACTTGACACAGCGTACCATTTAAATCTGCGCAGTACGTGAATTCCGCCATATTGCATATCACACAATATTGTTTTAAATGTAAAAGGTTATGATTTTACACTTCAACCTAGGCTTGAATATTCTCCCAAATGAGAATGTCAACTCGTTTTTTACACATCATCTGTTTGGGACAGGGAATGCTATGTTTGACATATGTTTCTAATAGAAAAAATGCATTGTGACAGGGCAGTAACAAAGAGACGCATGAACGCAGTAAACGAAAATGTTACAATTTGGCATTGGTGTAGAAACAGCGTTAAATGATTTAGTGTACACCATGGCAGCAATCTTGAATTCCGTATATTGTATACCACACAGTGGGTGATATCAATAAAACGGAGAAGTTACTCATTATTCCCTAATTTGTAGTAGTTACTCGCATTGGTATCAATAAAAAGAGAACTGAGTACTACTCGTCTCGGCTGACCTCGAAGAAGCCCAGCCCTTCTGGAGAAACCACACCTCTATTCTCGAGCCGAGTAACTATTTCGCGTTTGATGTCAATAAAAATCAAAGACTCCTCTGTGATGCTAGTAACTTCTCCAAATTTGTGGAGCAAGCTAAATAGGTGTCTTCGTGCGAAATATGGCAGAGAATATGATTGTTTTACTACGTAGGAAAACTTATAAACTGCATAGAAATGTTAGTAATGGAGATTACAAAAAGCATTATAAGTTTATGAAAGAAAATGCAGAGTGGTTAGCACATTTTTTAAGGAGAATCAACCGAAATTCGGGGTGGTGAACTACGTAATGATGAAAAGATGCGGGTTTTCTTCAAGGGCGCAGATCCTGTGGGGGCCCGGGCCCCCCAAAGCTCATGTGGGCCCCCTATTGTATTTATGAATATAGAATATTTGGCATAATTAGAGTGCAATTTGTCTTAAAATCCTGATATATATACCTTCTGCATCTGAATGCCCCCCCCCAAATTTACAGAGAAATCGGTGCCCTTGGTTTTCTTGCGTTACGTGAGTGATCCGGGATTCCAGGTCGGAATGTCAGGGGATTCTGGTGTGGCTCAAAGTTCTGTGTCTATGACTACCTGAAAATGGATTGTTTCCGGAAGTGTGCGTAATATGCTAACAGCAAAGGCAGAGTGGCAAGAACAATATACATTTCCTGGTGATATCGGAGCACTTGACTATACACAAGTGGCATTAAAGAAACCTAGTATTTTGGAGAGTAATACGTTAATAGGAAGAGCTATTTCGTGGTTAAGCGGTTAGCGTACATGCCTTTAGCATAGGAGACCCGCGTTCGATTCCCGGCAGGAGCTCATGTGGTTCGGATTCCACGTTAATCAGTGGGTTCCGTCTCATATAGGCACGCTTCTGAAAAGGACGTTAAACTAATAATCAACTCAACTCAACGTTGATAGAAAGGGTGTATACATGAGAATGTAATTGTTTATGTCAAGGCGAAAGGGGAAAGGTATGGTGTGGAAAACACAATCAGATGGACGTGCTTTATGACGTGAGTGGCTGGACTTTTTTGAAAAGAAAACAAAGAAGTTAAGTGTCTGATTTCGTTCTTAAAGCCAAACAATCTACAAAGACCTAGGACAACACGTGATATGCGCTTGTCGTGTTAATCTTGATATTGCTGTATTCGAATCAACATCCATCACCTCAAATAGGTTCATTCCCATGGTTTCAGTATTACTTTATTCTATCCCGTTTTTTTTATTTTTTCATCTTTTTTATTTTTGTTTTATTCTCGCTCGAATATTAAAGATTCTCTTTTGAATTTGTATCTCAGTCGTAGATGTATTTGGTATTTCGTTGCATTTCTCTGTAATTACCTTCAAAGTTTCGGCTTTTCTTCGTTTACTTTCTGGTAGCTGTGACTTTGAAAGTACCATTGGAAACTCTTTTATAATACAAATGCACTTTGACTGAAACTGTTGTTGCTACCTGCCCGTTCCATGGCGTTTAGGATACTACGCCATAGGTTATAAACAACGAAATTACCGCGCGACGGATGGGAGAAATGAGTAAGCACTTCTTTTATTGATATGACTCACTACTACGCGCAGAAGAAACGCGAGTGAACGTTCATAAATCTGGAGCAGTCTAGACCTGAGTAGTGGTTGGTTTTATTAATACGAAATTGAGGGAGGAGATTACACCAGCTGTAGTTACTCCGATTCAGGAGCAGGACTTCTCAGGAGTAGTTACTTATTTTTATTGATATCACCCAGTATTTCGAAATAGATAGAGATAGAGATGCAAGGGCTCGGGAAAAAACCGGCTTTTTTGAAAAAAACTCGGTTTTTTCTGCTTCGCTTTTTTGCTTGGGAATTTTTGGGCTTTTTTCCAAATTCTGCTTTAAAATGATAAAGCAGACTTTGTTTCGCTTCTCTATAACACAAAAAGTCATTTAATTAGTGGTTGATGCTGATAATAATATAAAACCTCGAAAATAAACTATGAATTTTGAAAAGATATTTCAATAAATATTTCTTCAACATATTTAGATTATGAATTCCACAGGATTAACCAATGTATATAGTAAGAATGTTTTAACCACCTATATACAAAACTAAGCAGAGTTGGCAAGAACTATGGTTGTTTTTGAAAATGCTATAAACCCGTTTTGGGGGGGATGTTTAAACCAGGCTTTTTTGGTTTAAACTAGGTTTTTTTTTGATTTAGATTTTTTGCGTTATGTATTTATATTACATATTCACAGAAATAAGTTTGTTTCTCCTTGGTGTTATTATGCAACAGCGAGGTTATGCCGGAAGAACTCCCACAGCTTAAAGAAGTCCGGTCAGTAAATTTCTTAATTGAGAATCTCCCGCCCTAGCCATCGGGAAAATCCCCTCATTATTTGAAATGTAACACAATAACCGGAAAATCCTGTTATTGCTTTGCATGTTAAATTTAAAGGTCAACGTATCATAATCAGTACGCTAAAACTGAGGTATTAAATTTCAAATTTAGTACCGGTACGTAGATATCATTGAAAGTCCAATCCAAGCTAATGTTGGAATCTACGTAGGCAATCGATAAATTTTGCCAATTTCTATCAATATATTTAAGCAATCTTGGCTTCTTTATAAAACAACAGGCAATTAGGCATACAGAAACATACAATTTGGTTTCGTTTCGTATGTTTAGTCTTAACATCCTTACGAAATACCGAGGTTATCAAGGAGAAGACTTTCGCTTAAACTGACATCCGAACCGCTGCTTGGTTTACGCATGAAAGAAGGGTTGTGGTTCAACCGAGAATTGAACGTGGGACACCTTGATTAATAGGTGAAATGGAAATAAAACTATTGCAGGTGGTTTGATATCTGGAAACGTCACCATGAAGTTCACACGATTCGCATCTTTCATTCTTTGTATTTTTTTGGTTTAAACGAGTTATTTTTAAAAAAAAGTTGGTGTAAACCAGCCAACCCTAAAAGTAAACACTTCTTTAAAAAAATACACAAATAACTAGCATAATAGTATGTAGTATTTTTACTTCAAAATATTCCATTCCCTCTTTTTGAAACAAAATAAAATTAAAATAAAGCATAACAAAAATACTTAGATTTATATGATACACTTAAAGGCTGCACATCTAGAGCTTTTGGTTCTGTATATCCTTGAAATTCTATAGTTAAGTTTTATATAACCACCATCACGGTTTACCCAGTTTTCTGAATTTTTAACAAGAGGGATTCAACATATCATTACGGAACTCCCCCCCAAATAAAAAGGACTACGGAATATATTTAAGTTAAGCTAAATACAACTGCACAACAAACATGACTGAGTGATTAGCTTTTGCGCTTCTATCGGGAAGTCCGGGATTCAACCAGCATTCGACCATTTTGACAAAGCTTTTCTTCATTCCATCTGTGAATGTAGAAATAGTGCGTGTACTGTGAGTTGGCCGACTTCCTTTCTTATTGTTTTTAAATCGTTATTATTACTAATTACCAGCAGTGACGGTTTGCGTAGGTTAGGGAGGCGGTCTTTCGGACTGAAGCCCGTTCCCCAAAGTTACGGAATGTCTGCAACAAACAAAATATCTATTAGTTATGCCTGTACTCATAAATTTCAAACACCTCTCAAAGAAAATTAGGACTTTTTAGAAAACGAACCAATCAGTAAATCCCTTCCTAAAATACTTTTCTAAATCCGCTACTGATTATTTGTATAAATTGGTATTGAAGGTTGTGTCCGGAAAATTATTGCTAAATCACTTCACAGCTACAGTATAACATAAATGTGGAAGTGCGGTTTGACGGATATTTTGAAAAACGTACGCTTTGACGGATAAATAGAAAAACGGGTAAGTTTAACTTTTGCGCTAGAAGCTAGAGTACTAAGCTCTTAGAAATGAAACACGGATGACAAACTAAAATGATCTAGAGAAGAAAAAAGATGTCGATAACTCAAAAGTTAAAATAAAGTTAAATATTCTCTAAAATTGCCCTCAAATACTATATTCTTCATGTTAGGTTTAATTCGTAAAACATGTGCTCCATCCATCTTGATTATGAATTTCAAAGCGAAATATCGTATTTAGGTCATGTAATTCCTATCTAACTATAGAATATACTATAAGAAAGCTATTTACATACAAAAATCATGAAAATGAAAAAAGCCAAAATTTCCAAAATTCTCGTTTTTTCCCCCAAAAAGCCGACTTTTTATGTAAAGAAAAACATCGATTCAAAAAAGCCGGCTTTTTTGCATCTCTAGATAGAGGTAGATGCGTGTCACATAAATTGATGCTAGAATCTTCCTACAAATTACCTTCATTGTCCGTTTCGAAAGCATCGGAGTCTACATTACTTATTATTTCCGTAATCCTTCGGGCTCGAAAATACGCCACTATCATAACCACGAGTTGTCCCGGTGTTATTCATACCCAAAGGTTAACTAAAAAGACGAAGTGAATCCTAACTAATTACAAGAAGGGTGTTCAAACAGCCATACACACTTCCACTGGATAATAGAAAAAGGAGAACAAAAATAGCTACATGTTGTGTTTTTCCTTCTCAGTACTCATATCTTTATAGGGAATATATTCTTGACAAACATATAATTTAAATCTAAGCAGTACGTGACCCGTACCCACGAAGGTGACAAATATTCGTGAAAAGTAAACAGAAGGGAGTAGTTTTATGTTGCTGTTGTTTCCTTCCGTCGCAGGAACTGACCTTGGTAGGTGCGAGGCAACCAAGGCCAAAGTTGTCTCCCTGACTGAACGCCTTGTAACAAGAGAGCAACTATAGTTGTCCATGGGTCTCACGTCTCATAGTTCTAAGTATTTGCAGCTATACAGCGAGCTGTGTCCGTTCTGTGCCACTCTATGTCCCCCCGCTGTGGCTGTTTGCGAAAATATTGTTTGATTTTCATTGGGGTAAGGCAAGACAATCTCAAGAGAAGCCCTTCACCGTAGCGAGTGACGTCACACAAAGTAGTGATAGGCAGGCGCACAATGTGCTGGGTGGAGACACCTAGCTCAACACGAGTTTTGTTTTTAAAAGAAACAAGCCGTTTTACAGACATTTTTGTAAATCACGATATATATACAGGATGTTTCAAAACAACACCGACAACGTTTGGAAGGTGATTCCTGACACCAAGATAAGACAAAAAGTATAGACCAACCTAGGTGCACAAATGCTTCCTTTCGCAGTTATAGGCTGTCGAAAACATGAAAAAATGAACTTTAATGGTCCATAGCCCCAAACCTATGGGACCTAGTCGGGTCAAGACTTCACTTAGGAACTAACGTGTACTCTATCCAAAAATACATGTTTCAGAATCCTAAGTTAAGTCTTGACCCGACTACGGTAGGTCCCATAGTTTTGGACCTCTAAATTTAATTTTTTCGCGTTTTCGGCAGTCTATAACTCAAAGGAAGCATTTGTGCACAGAGGTTGGTCTATACTTTTTGTCTTATCTTAGTGTCAGGAATCAGCTCCCGAACGTTATCGGCGTTGTTTTGAAACACCATGTATATAGTAATTTTGAATGATACGCACTAAGTGCTAAGAAAATATACATATATATATATATATATATATATATATATATATATATATATATATATATATATATATATATAACTTAAATCCTATCACATTAAAATTGTTATTGTCCGCAGAATAATGGTAATAGAAAACATACGTATTATAGAAAAAAATTCTTAGAAATTATATTTCTGACAAAAATTTCAAGAGGATAATAGGTTAGTAGGATTTATAACTACGGGTTCTTCTTAAATCTTTGCATCATGCTACATCGCATAGAGAATTTTTCGTTTAAATAAAACATATCTGATTAGAAAGAGATTATACTTCAAAGAGAAATATTTAAATTCAGTTTAACGTTTAAATACTTGATGAATCAAGCAAATGGAAACAAGTGGCATGAACGGTAACTGAGAAATTTCATATTTGGAGAAGCAAAAAAGTAATGTGCAGGATACAGAAATTTCTAGCGTCGTCTCGGAAACGAGACGAGAAGTGTATGTTCTAATAAGAGTTAAGACAAGAAGTGTATGTCCAAGTTAGAGACGAGACGAGAAACAACAATTGTTGTCTAATTTTTGAGACAAGATATTTATCAAGTCTCATGGGCAACAATTCACTGAAGTCTTAGATACCAGTGTTTTAGTATTACATCATTCATAGTAAAAGATCATAAATTATAACAGTGGTTGTACGAACACAATGAAGAGTAAAATGAAATCTTTCAGTTTTACGTCCCACGCTTATGCCGGTTAGGCTAGAGGTGACGGTGATGATGAGAAATGAATGAAATGCTGGAATGAAGAAAGGGAGGAAACGGGAGAACCCCGAGAAAACCCAAGAGCGCAGACAATGAAGAGTATTTATCAACATTTTAAGATACGTAAGTTATTACATAATATACTTCAATACTAAATATGATTTAAATATTGATATATTACACTCTTAGTGGAACTCTCGTAACTCGGAAGCATTCTCATAATTTCTAGATAAAATTAAGAAGAAAGCCAAGGCATAAATTTATAAAACGAGAAGAGAAATAATTCTTCGAGAATCAAAACGAGACGAGAATCCAACACTTAACTTAAGAGACGACAGGAGAAAACTTTATTTCTCGTCTCGTCTCGTGCGGAACAATACACAAACGTTCAAATCAAGTCTTCCGTGTCACTAAGGAGAAAGAAGATTGATGGCTCAGTAGTACAGCCTTTAAATTTGATGTAAGGACCATAATTCAATCCTAAATATAGTATGTTTCTCAGGAGAAAGACGAGAAATAAGATTTTCTCGTCTCGTCAATTTTTATAGAATTCTCGTCTCGTCTCGATTTTCGAAGACGATTATTTCTCTTTCGTCTCGATAATCTAAAAAGTTTTTCCGGTCTCCTCTTGTCTCGTAAAGTAGTTTCTGGTCTCGATTCAGAAGAAATACTCTGCTAATTTTTATGTCGCTTGATGGCAATTGAAGAGAGTACTACAAATCTGTTTTGAGATCAGCCCTATGTAATTGGGAGAGAGACGAAACCAAATCAAACAAAACGTGAATTTTAGCTTTCTTCTTGAGAACCGAGATATATGAGACGTAGAAGGTAGATCTACATTTTAAAGTGGAACTCGAACTCGAGCTCTCATACAGAAAAGGCTCATGCGCTAGTCATTAGAGCAACAGTTAGGGCTACGATAATAACATATATATATATATATATATATATATATATATATATATATATAGGCTCTGATTAACGCGGACTTTAGTAAGATTGTGGCTTAAGTCAATAAAAATTACATGATGTAACCAACACTTTTAACAATAAGCGCGAACAGCGCCAAATCATCATAATGGATTTGAGTGTAGAACTGAAAAGAAAGAAAAAAACATTCTCATTGGAATACTTTGACAGAATCCACATATTTGGATGTTCGTAATTATTACATAATGTGGAATTATATATAGAAAGCTGTCACATTATAATCACACTTTTTTTGTCTTTACACTGTGGAGTATGTAACGGAAGTTTTGGGATTTAACTTCTCGTAAGATATTATGTAAAAATAAATATGTATTATGTTAGGATATATATTCAAAACTCACACTTTGTATTTCATTATTGAACTTACTGTAATATGAACTTCTAACATTATTATATACAGTATGTTACCTGTGTTTCTTTTCCATCTTACTCTTATAAGTTTTCCTAGTAGAAGTTGCATACACAAGATTCGTTCGCGATGCCCTTCCAGTTTTCATGCCCTAACACGTTTGTGATACCCCCAATGAAATGAAATGAAATCTTTGAGTTTTACGTCCCACGATTATGCCGGTTAGGCTAAAGGAGACTGTGGTGATGAATTATGAATGAAATGGTGGAATGAAGAAAGTGGGAGGAAACGGGAGAACCCCTGAGAAAACCCACGCATACGGTGTTTGTCCACCACAAAGTTCACTTGGCGGGATCTGGGATCAAACGCGGACACCAAGCACCAGAGGTGAACGCTCTACCACTGAGCCACCGCGGTCCCTCGTGATATATATACTACTGCGTTATATTCAGCTGCTGCGTTATATATATATATATATACAAACAGTATACAAAGTTGTTTTTATTAAGAATTCGAAGTTTTTACTTATCTTTTTCCTAAGTTATCACTACATACTTAACTCGTAACTACTATCGTGGGGTCAAATTTGACCTAGCACATTTCTAGCTGTGGACAAAATATATATATATATTTTGTTTCACTGAGGTTTCAGTCGTCTATTCTCAGTTGACCTTGCTAAGGGGCCGCGGTGGCTCAGTCGTAGAGCGTTCACCTCTGGTGCATGGGGTCCTGGGTTCGAATCGAGCCCACGCAAAGTGAACCTTGTGCTGGATAAGCACCGTGTGCGTGGGTTTTCTCGGTGTCCTCCCATTTCTTTCCACTTTCTTCATTTCACCATTTCATTTATTTCTCATAATCACTGTCTCCTTTATCCTAGCCGGCATAATCGTGGGACGTAAAACTTAATGGAGGCAATTTTCAGTTGATCTTGAGATCTCGTAGCGACTAGGTGTTCGTGTCCATGCGCTTTGTTGTTTCGATGTTTTCGGACCTCTGGGGTCGAAATTTTCTCCAGGATAGTACTTGCGCTATCTGTTTTCTGCATTACATTTTTTCTGTGGTTTTCTTGGGGAGTGTTACGGAGGTGTGTGCAGAACTCCGAACTAGCAGATCGTGCAGAAGGTGGTTTCTTGCAATTTTCTACAGAATATTGGACGTTGCGTGCTTAAATATTCTTGTTTTTTACCATCTTTCCAAAGAACCAAGAAGGCTTCAGAGGCGAGACTTCATGAGGAGTATTCGGATGACTCTCATTCAAGATCACCTAAAATTAAGGTGTGAATGCGGGACACTTTCTCGTAGGCTTCGGCAGTCATTGTTACGACTAACTGGTGGGAACATCAATAAAGACTGTCCGCAGACAGATTCTCCAGCTAAAAGGAGGAGATGTGCTATTTGTCCTAGAATTGAAGATAAAAAAAAGTCCTTGGATTTATTCTGTGCGCAACCGAAATGTGCACAAGGGTCATTCAAGAAAAAACACTATATGTACTGACTGTCAGTAGAACAACTAAAATGTCTTTATTTGTTCTGTATCTGACGGATATGTGATTAAGACACATTTAGGGGTCGTCCACATATTACGTAACGCGGCAAAGGGGGAGAGGGTTCGGCCTTCCGTTACGAAGCCTGACAAGGGGGGAGGAGGGGATTTAGGTCTTTGTTACGTTACACTCTTTTCTGCTGTAATTTTTATTTTTATTCTCAGATTTATATGCAATCTTTTAAACAAATAATTTTATTCAGTCTTTTCTTTTTATATAAATTAGCTAGAATACTCGTCTTCATACGGGGAGAATACGTTTCATTTTGGATATAAATAGAACCAAAACTGTCAACGTCAACTTACTGACTCCACAAACTATGGATTCGACACAAATATCGGTCATTTTTGATCATTTTTATATTGTAATATCCCATGTGAAGTTGTTTAAAAACAAATACATGCATCAAGTGTTTATAAACAACACCACGTGCTTCATCACGAGGAACTTCCACCAGGGGGACCTGCAATCACCTGCAGACGACATTTAGTCCCTCCCACGGAGCAGAAGACAAAATCGAAGCAGAAGCGCCACCGCCACCCAAGGGACGCTATAAATTGGGCAGAAGAATCCAGCTCAGTACCAGTTTTCTGGTGACCCTCCTACTGTCTGCTTCGGGACTTTAGGAGTAACCTATCCCAGGGCCTCTAGTCTGCTACGGGACTACGCCTATCCTTTCTCCTGGCTTTGCCTGCTTCGGGGCTCTGTCTGGGAATCCAAACCTCAACCACTTTGCCTGCTTCGGGGCTCTGTTGGCCATCTAACCTACCCACTGCTTGCTTCGGAGCTTTGGGAACCTAATTCCACTCCACTTTGCCTGCTTCGGGGCTCTGTTGGAGATCCTGTCTGCGACCTTACGGTCTTTTACTTACCCTTTAAAATAGAGAACAAATTGTATAATATTTTGTACAAATACTCTTATGGTGGATTTTTATAATAAAAACTGGTAGTGGGAGTCGATTCCGGACACTCTTTTTATTAACTGCCCTACCTCTCCCTTATATGAGACGAAATTACACAAAGTTTTACATGGTAGAGGCTTGACCGACTCAGAATAGGCTCTGAATACTCCCCTACCGGACAGTATTTTTATTAATCGGAAGTGGACATTTTTTTTCTTTGGAAGGTATGTGAATTTTAAGTGTTAGTGCTTTTAGTGAACTGAATTTTGTTTATGCCTCAAACTAGAACTGGTAAAACACTTTTCCAGAAAACAATTTTAACATGGAGCAGAATTCGCGCCCTTCGTTTAATATACCACACCTCACTAAGTATTCGAGACACGTTACGGAAGACCCCGATAGATTTTTTATGCTCTTTGACCATCTGGCACTATTACATTCATGGAATGAACAGAAGAAGAAAGAACTATTACCTATGTACTTACAAGACGTAGCACTTGATTTAGTTTTACAGTTAAAGGCCCAGAATCAGTTAGACGCTCTTAATTATGAACAATTAAAAGACAAATTAGTTGCACTGAGTAGACCAAGATTACCGGCATACCGGGCGGAATTTGAAATTTTTCAAGTCCAACAAGGTGAAAACGAGCCTATAGATGCGTATTTTCTCAGAAAATTAAGGGTCATTAGACAAGTTCTGCCTCAGGCCACCGAGGAGCAGAAAATAAATTATTTATCCTTAGGTTTAAAGAAAACTTTTTTGCAAAAGATAGCGTTAGAAACATTTACAACTGTTCACGCCTTACAAACGCATTTACACAACCTCGAGAAAGCAAATGAAGAAACGTGACTATGTGGAATTACAACATGCATTCTATTCACTCTGCGATCAGAGTTCACCAGTCAGCAGTTTACATTCATCAGCAATCGCTGGCGCTTCCTTCCCTGTACATCAACAACAACTGACCTATCCAATATGTAACCCAACACCTAGTTGGAATCAATACCAGCAACCAGCTTCGGTTTTTCCTACACCTTCAGCACCACAACTACAGGGTGTATCACAAAATCAGATAATTCCAAATCCTTCTCCCCAAGTTGCTAATCCGAATCCCCCTCCCGAACCCCCCGCGCCTAGCACATCTAGTAATTCCAGTGCAAACAATACATTAGATTTCACTAAATTAGCAAATCAAATGGCTGAACTATCTCTTCTTGTAGCTCAAAATGCCATTAAGAACTCACAATTTAGGAGAGGTGGACGTAACAATTATAAGTCGAAAAATACCAATAATGGAAATCAAAATCGGCAGAGAAATGGAAATAAGAACAATTCTAAAAATAATAATAGTAATCCTAGGCCGGAAACAGTTACGGTATGCGGTACGTGCTATAAAAAAGGTCATTCTTCCAGTACATGTTATAAGAACAATCAGCAGGGAAACGCCTAGGAGGGCCCCAGGACAAACCCTCTCAAGAACATGTTCTGAGGCCCAAGAAACAGGAAATAAGTGAACAACAAAAATTGGCAAATACATCACTTTATGCAGTGGCTCCGTTATTAGATAGAAGGGAGAACATTAAAATGTTAAATCAGGAACATAAATTATTAATTAATGTAACAATTAATAAAGAAAAATATCCTGTAATCATAGACACTAGCAGTTCATTGAGTCTTTGGCCTAAAAATTGGCTTCCACCAAACACAAAATTGATTCCTTTTAGCACTAATCTACGAGGAATTGGGAATTCTATCGTAAATTTACGCTATATAGCTTTGATTACATTCAGAATTGGCTCAACAACATTTTCTCATTATTTCAGAATTTTAGAGCATGGAGATTTTTTGCCTTTATTCGGTGAAGACATTCTAAATCGATTACAGACCAAAATTGACTTAAAGAATAACATGTTGTCAGTATACAAGAAACCACGGCCTCCGCAGTATCCAATTGAAATTGATACCCAGGAAAAATTATCTGCTAACGCTATGCATACAATAAAACAGCACAAGTCGGCTGATGTTTTTACAACTCGGAAGGTTACCATCCAGCCAGGTCACATTTCTTTTTACCAATTAGTGTCAAGAATCGGCAAAAGAATAATAAATATTTTTTCATCTCTCCATTAGAAAATTTGCTTTACAAATACGGACTACAAACGTTACCTACTAAGGTACCTAAGAATAATTTGACTTTATTAATATCAAATCCTACTAATAGACCGGTAACGTTAGTAAAGAGCACCCCAATTGCTTACGTAGAAGAAAATCTTCAAGAAGTAGATTTACAGGGTAATTGTCAAGATAATGGCCATGATGACGAAACTTTTTACAGATCAGACAAAGAAATTCAGGATCGATTAGAAAAAACAAAATCATTTTTTGATATTAATTTGTTTGACATAAACCCGGATTTATCAGAAGAAAAAAAGAAACCCGTACAAGATTTACTCTTTAAATATAGAGATGTTTTTTCCTACACACCAACAGACATTGGATATTTCCGAGGTTATATACATAAAATACGGATAGACAAAGGAGCATCCTTCCATCAAAGATCTCCTCCGGTTCCATTAGCAGTAAGACCTCAAATTGACTTACAAATCAAGCAACTCTTAGACGCAAATATTATCAAGGAAACTAGCGATAGTTCGTTTTCATCGACATTGCTCATTGTGAAGAAGCCAGGGACTTCGGAATTCAGTTTAGTCTTGAACTTCCAGGCTTGTAATAGGTTCTCACATTACCTAAGTATACCATTTCAAAATACGGAGGATATTCTACACGTTTTAAGAGGAAAAAACTCTATATCCACAATTGACATAAAATCCTCCTATTTCCAACTATTGTTGCATCCCAAAAGCCAAAAATACATGACTTTTGAGGTCAACCATACTAGAAAGGCATATAAATTCCAGAGGTGTACCATGGGTCACTCCAGTTCCGCCGCCGGACTCAGTATAGCTGTACGCATGCCTTTAGAGGCCTACCACCCCGTATAACTGCCTTTGCTGATTATTTGGTCATAGGAAGTAAAAATTGGAAACAACAGTTATCAGATTTAGAATTACTTTTCAAAAGATTAAGAAAGCATGGTTTTCGTGCCAGTCCAAAGAAGACCCACTTACTATACACAGAATTAGACGTTTTAGGCTTCACAGTTAGTGGGAAAGAAATCAAGATTTCACCCAAAATCGCTAACAAGATCCGAAACTTTAAGAAACCAACTACTAAAAGAACTCTGAAAAGCTTTTTAGGATTATGTTCCTATTTAAGAGCACATATCAAAAATTTCTCGGAAAAAATAGAACCATTTCAGTGCCTTTTAGACAAGAATTCAAAATTTAAATGGACCTCTCAGCATGACGAATTATTTGAGAAACTTAAGACTGACATCATACACGCGCCATCTTTGTTTCACTTCGATCCCTCATTGGAAATACGCGTGTATACTGACGCTTCCTCTATCTCCGCAGGAGGCTTATTAGCATGTTATAACCAAAAAACGAAACATGAACGTGTTGTTGCCTATGCTAGTAGACGTTTTACACCAAGTGAAAGGAAAGCATCCACTTGGCAAAAAGAGCTGTACGCCTTAATTTATGTTTTGAGAAAATTTAGATACTTCCTACTAAATAGAAGATTTAAATTATTTATAGACGCCAAATGCCTGACATCTCTCACAACACAAGCGGACAAAGTTGGAAAATTTAGTCGCTACCGAATATTCTTAGCAGACTACAATTTCGAAATACAACACATTAAAAGTCAATTACACCCAGCGGACATCTTTAGTCGTTTAGAAGATAAACAGGAGATTAAACAGGGAGAAAAACAAGAAATTGACAATTTCTCGGACACGGAAGATGCTAAAGTATTTGCATCCCATTCTTTAGACACTACTCTCCAAATTGAACAACCTATAATCCTACGAAATTTAGGAGAAGAACAAAGGAAAGATCCTTCATTCTCTGACATCATCACTGTTTTGGAAAATAAGGAACCTAATAAGTTGTCTACTTTTCGAGCCGCAAAATATTTTTCTCTAAAGGACGGGATATTATACAGAACACAGAAGCATCCCCAATTAGGATTGTTATATCTACTTTGTGTGCCGAAATCTTTATTAAGTAAGTGGTTTGATGCCTTACACAATAACCCCATGGCACCACACTTTGGATATACCAAAACATATCATTAGGCGCTTAGGAAATACTACTTTCCTAATATGAAAGCGTACATTGCCAACAGAATTAAAACATGCATTTCCTGTCAGAAACTCAAGAAATTACCAGTTAAACCAGCGGGTCAATTACTCCATCACCCACCTAAGCCGATCGCAACAGCTTGGCAATATGATTCTATTGGAAAAATAACAGTGGGAAATGGACAGTTTAAACACATATTAGTGGCCATAGAAATGTCCACAAGATATTGTGTGAACAAGGTTGTGGACAACATAACAGCGGAAGAAATTGAACAATTTCTCATATATGACATCATACTCAAATTTGGACCTTTTTCATATTTATACCTGGATAGACATCCAGTACATAACGCTAAGAGACTGCAAAATTTGGCAAAATGCTATAACTTTGAATTTAAATTTTGCCCCGCATACGACCATAAAAACCTAGGCGTAGTGGAAACATTCCACAAGACAATACAGAATGCACTTAAATTTTTCGTGCAAGAAAACCAAAATCTTTGGCCGAAGCTGATACCATATATTACATTCGCTATTAATACATTTGTGCAAGCCGGAACTAAATATTCTGCTTTTTTCCTCATGTATGGATATGAACCTAAGACCATCTCTGATATTGCGTTAGCGTCAACTCCAACATTATGTGTCAACAAAGAACATTTGAATAAAATACGTGAGAGTGTTCAGAATAACTTGATCGCTAGCTATAATAAGCAGAAAAAGTATTTCGATAGCAGACACCGACAAACTCAATTTGAAAAGGGACAAAAAGTACTAGTCTACTTTCCTAATCGGCAAATAGGAGTGCCGGAAAGTTTTTCAGCTTCCTATGTTGGACCCGTTCAAATCCTGGATAGACTGAATCCTAACCTTTATAAGATAGAATTTCCAAATTCTTTTCGGAAGAAAATACAAGAAATCTCAATAGACCGAATCAAGCCATTTTATCAAGAATTACAAGACATAGAACAAGAATAAATAACTTCATTTTATTTTCTAAACGAGCGAAAAAAAAGTACAGTACTCACCACTAGGAAGAAAGAATTATAGTCAAGACTTCAGCAGATAAAAACACTTTTCATCACGACACAAACATTCATTTCCTCTTTGTTTTATAAAAAGCTGAATCATTATTCTGCAACTGAATAAAAAAAAAGTGCTGAGATCTGCATTTCCGCATTTAAAAGGCAACTGATCTTTTACAAGGACAGCCAACATAATTCTATATTTTCATCGATATTTTTTTTTTCATTTCCTCTGTGAACTACATATTGTAACCCATATTATGCAACATAAATATTGTACAGGACGTTTCAAAAGTTGTGACATCTACATTATACAGCATGACCAGGAATTCAGGACCATTATTACTATTGTCATTGACATTTAAAATTGGATTATTTTATTGAAATACATATCTTTAGTGCAAATATTTTAGAAACTTTTACACCTTATACAGGGTGACCAAGAAATCACGCCGTTCGAATTAGAACTTTCCAATATAAATTATATTTATATCTCAGTGTCAATTGCAACTTTTTTAGTATTCATAAGTCTTATTATTTTATACATATTATATCGTCGTCTTCGTTCGTTACCAAACAAATCTAGAACGAACCGGATAGAAATTTCATCTCCTATTCCATTGGAAACATTTCATACCAATAATATAACTAAGGAGCAACAGCTAACACAGACTCCAACCCCACTTACTATAAGTGAATTAGTTTATATTTATTGACGCCAAGCCAAAAACAGCCCCATCTCGAGGGAAATGAAGTATCATGTACCATGTACGGATCCTGCCTGTATATAGGGACCACCTGTTTAGTGCTCTATATTCCGCTACCGCATTACTGCTCCGAAAAGTGATTTTCATTTATTTCAGTGCCACAAGTGTTTAGTGTTCAGTGATTTCTTTTGTGTGTGTGATTCCTCAGTGTTGCCAACTATCACATAAACAAAAATAACCCTTCGGCTTATTTTTAAACAAGCCAGGGGGGTGTAATATCCCATGTGAAGTTGTTTAAAAACAAATACATGCATCAAGTGTTTATAAACAACACCACGTGCTTAATCACGAGGAACTTCCACCAGGGGGACCTGCAATCACCTGCAGACGACATTAAGTCCCTCCCACGGAACAGAAGACAAAATCGAAGCAGAAGCGCCACCGCCACCCAAGGGACGCTATAAATTGGGCAGAAGAATCCAGCTCAGTACCAGTTTTCTGGTGACCCTCCTACTGTCTGCTTCGGGACTTTAGGAGTAACCTATCCCAGGGCCTCTAGTCTGCTACGGGACTACGCCTATCCTTTCTCCTGGCTTTGCCTGCTTCGGGGCTCTGTCTGGGAATCCAAACCTCAACCACTTTGCCTGCTTCGGGGCTCTGTTGGCCATCTAACCTACCCACTGATTGCTTCGGAGCTTTGGGAACCTAATTCCACTCCACTTTGCCTACTTCGGGGCTCTGTTGGAGATCCTGTCTGCGACCTTACGGTCAAAGACTACCTTTTACTTACCCTTTAAAATAGAGAACAAATTGTATAGTATTTTGTACAAATACTCTTATGGTGGATTTTTATAATAAAAACTGGTAGTGGAAGTCGATTCCGGACACTCTTTTTATTAACTGCTCTACCTCTTCCTTATATGAGACGAAATTACACAAAGTTTTACAATATACATCTCACCTTCCCCAAGTTGCATGGCTAAATTTTAATTTAAACGGCATCGAAAGTGTTACTGTTCATCTCAGCGACCCCAAACACCATGGAATCATACAGAAGAAATTCGAAGACGCACTAGGACACAAGCATAAATAGTGGCGAAACCTGCATGTATTACAATACAATAAAACTCCGTTTTGTGGCTATCGCAGCATTGGATTTAGGGAACATGCTTTTTCGGAGTTAGTTGTTAGTAACCACTGCCTGAAAATGCCCTCATGTTCCCACTCGTATTGCTATTTTTAAGAATGTTATCTGAAACCTTTGATTTGAATCATTATTCACTCTATTCTTCTAAGGGGTTTTGCATGGGAAACAAGCAATTCTTTTTCGTGAAATTATATTTTCCGCGACGGAACGATCCAGGATTTGTAGATCAAAATCAGATATTAAAAACCTAATTCGTACTATTTTTTTTTATTTTTGAGTTTGAATATTTCTGAAGAAATTGAGTTTATTCGCATTCTCGCACTGATTTAGGACAAGAAGAATATGAAAAGAGGTAAACTTAAGTCTGAAGTCCATAAAAGATGCTCAAAAGCTTGTTCACAAACGAGATGTCCCTCCTCCTCCACATTCACAGCCACTTCGAATCTGTGGTCGACGAGGAAGAGAACTTTGCATCGTCGACACTGGCGAGCTTCAAATGCACGAAGCATCCTGGATCCCTGAAAAAGAGGTCAATGTTAGTTCTTTAGATCCTGTTCCACCTTCATCTTCCTTGTCAGTATTTCCTCATGGTAATCATCTGACCGAAAAGGATAGGTGTGATCTCATTGGGAAAACGACAGTATGCAGTTTTGAAGAATTAAGACTGTTAATTAAGCAATCTTATGGGGTTAAAATATGATTACCATCCTACCATTTTCTAATACGTACCGGTATTTGATTTATTGGCGAAAAACACTACAAATATATTCAGAATAAAAGCATTTTATAATAAAAGTTATCCCATTTAAAATAGTGTTTTATTATAATAACTCCCAAAATAAGCAAGATTGGCAAAAAACAAAAATACAAAGGTGTTATGTAACGAACGGGGGAGGGGTTCAGCCTAGAGTTACGAAGTGTGACAAGGGGAAAGGAGGGGGTAAAAATTGGTCAAAAATAGCGTTATGTAATATGTGGACGGTCCCTTAAGACTAAACATTGTGTGTATTGATAGGTAGCCAAGCAGGCCCGTAGCCAGCCCAAAAATATGAGGGGGACGGTAGAAGTTAGGGGGGTGATCCAACCATATTTTAGTTCATCACTATATTATAGTAGTTCATTTGCAAGCCTACCGTGAATATTTTAGGGGGACAGTAAAACTTTAGAGGAGCCCGGCCCCCTAGTTCCCATGTGGGTATGGGCCTATAGCCAAGCAACTGATGAAACAAAAAAGCATCAATTAGTTACATTTTCTCGGCACTAATAATTGAATGCTTTCCTTATATGAAAATAAGTTTATTTCCATACTTTGTTATTTTCGAATAACAAAAACTTTTTTTCATTTAAGTATGTTGTTTGGCTTTGTAACAATCTATTACTAAAAAACAATTAGTCAAAAAATATTTTGAAAATATTTTTTGTCCCCAAAACTAGTTAAATCCATTAAAGTATAGGACTAGTAAAAGGTCCACAATCAACTGCTAATGGCAATACTTTTTAACATAGTTTAATTTCAAAACAAATAATGGGGTTAAATCTGACCCCACGATAGTACTTATGCAGTATAAAAATAACGATATTAGTGAAGAGTTAATATGAATTATGTTAATAGGAAATTAAATTAAAAATAGTTTACTCTACATAATCTAGTTTAAGAAAAATAATGATAATAATAAAATAAAATAATGCAATAATAAATAGATGGTAATAAAATGTTTTATTTTTTACGGTAATCCTGGATTCTCTCGTGTTGAACAACATGGCTTTCCGGAATACTGCCTCCAAAAGGGCGATAAATACGTATTATAAGCACTCCAGCTAACGTTTTTGGTTAGCGAACCACATATAGAAAAATGTCTCAAATTTATTTTTCAGACCTGCGCCCCTCCCCCTCAAAAATTCCTGGGTCTGTCCCCGATATCGGTTGTTGACAATTAACTGATAATAGTCATAGCGTACCTTTTGAAATGTTTTCAAACGCTCTTTGCATAAGGAACAGTTCTCCGTATTCTTTCTTTCTTTTTTCTTTTCTTTTCATTTTTTTCGTCCTTGGGCTCTTTTACTGTGCTGGAAAAGGACTCCAACTATGAGCAGTGTTTCGCCACGGCGCTTTAAATTAATAAGTTAAAGCGCCTTCGTTTGGTACACGCTATGTAGAACAGCGAGCAGCTCTGAAGTGGAATGTTTTCAAGACCAAGGCCACCGTCACATTTTGATAAGTACACTGTCGCGTGACACCCTTAGGGAGTGAGTATGCCACAGCAATTGCACTGTGTGTTTCCATATGATACTGACAAGTAAACCTTACGTTTGGGTGAATCGAGTTGCTGTCTGAGACACATATGAGAAAGTAGTACTAAATGTGGTCAGTATTTCAGTGAAGTTGTAGGTGCGAAGCTCCAGGGGTTTAGGAGATACAGCTACCGAAACATCACATGGAAGTACAGAATAGTCTTCATACAGTTGGAGGTAAAAGCCCTGTAAAACCTCTTGTAACGACAAAAGGTGAATAACAAATATATGGGTACATATTAGGACTAGAGGGAAGTCATATAGTACGGGTATACCTGACGGCGCCCATTTTGAAATCCGCCATTTTGAATTAAGGTTAAGTTTTAAAAATAGGAATAGGGTCATGTGATACATGATTTAAGGCGCAAATTTAACCAGAAGAACAATGGTGACGTTAATTTTGATTTACGCGCAATTGGTAAAAAGTTACAGGGAAATTAAATATTGTTGCAGCATATGTATTGGTCCTTTACCGCACCTTGTAAATTTTGTGTTAATGATAATAATTAAATAAAAAGCAGGTGGATAAATATTAGGTCTATGGTAAGAGTTGCCTTGATGGCGGTCATTTTCAAATCCGCCATTTTGAATAGGACAGAAGTTTTAAACAAAACGCATAACATTGACACCTTATTAATAGCAAATAAGGACTAATACATATGCTGCAACAATATTTAATTTTCCTGTAACTTTTTACCAATTGCACGTAAATCAAAATTAATGTCACCATTGTTCTTCTGATTAAATTTGCGCCTTAAATCTTGTATCACATGACCCTATTCCTATTTTAGAAACTTAACCTTAATTCAAAATGGCGGATTTCAAGGTGGCCGCTGTCAGGTATACCCGTACTATATGACTTCTCCCTACTCCTAATATGTACCCATATATTTGTTATTCACCTTTTGTCGTTACAAGAGGTCTTACAGTGCTTTTACCTCCAACTGTAGGAAGACTATTCGGTACTTGCATGTGATGTTCTGGTAGCTGTATCTCCTAAACCCCTGGAGCTTTGCACCTACGACTTCACTGAAATACTGACCACATTTAGTACTACTTTCTCATATGTGTCTCAGACAGCAACTCGATTCACCCAAACGTAAGGTTTACTTGTGAGATGTATCGTTGGCAAGGAAAATAGTTTTGGAAGGAACCAAAGACGACTGTATATAAAAACATTAAAAAGGTATACTCGGTCTGCAAGACTTATATGCCGGGCTTTACTTTGATGAATAAGGACAACCACAGTACACGTTGTGGCACGAAAGTTGTAGTCTACGTATCTGCTATGCGACGTTGCCAAGTGACGCCTAATATCTGGTGCGATCAGGAAAAGGAAAAAAGGAAATGAAATCTTTGAAAAATGAAATGAAATCTTTGAGTTTTACGTCCCACGTTTATGCCGGTTAGGCTAAAGGAGACGGTGATAATGAGAAATGAGTGAAAATGGTGGAATGAAGAAAGTGGGAGGAAACGGGACAACCCCGAGAAAACCCACGAGCACGGTGTTTGTCCACCCCAAAGTCCACACGGCGCGAGCTGGAATCGAACCAGGGATCCCAAGCACCGGAGGTGAACGCTCTACCACTGAGCCACCGCGTCCTTAATCAGGAAAAGGAATCACAGACCAGTGTTGGGCAAAATCAATTGAAATCAATTGCAATTGATCAATCAATTTAAAGTAATTGCTCTGAAAATTAATTGCAATTGATTTCAATTGCTAATGATTTCAATTTGTAATTGACAATTAATTTCAATTGCAATTGAATTCAATCATAAAATTTGCAATTAAATTTTCGTCAATTGTTAATTGGTCACCAGGCAATTGAAACTTTTTAATTGTTAATTGTCAATTGCAAAGGGTGTAATTGAAACATTTAATTCTTAATTGCAATTGACAATTGAAACTTGTTTTGTTAATTGTAATTGTTAATTGCAATTGAACTCAGCAATTAAAACTGAAGATAAGAAGATGTGTGTATATTGTGTTGTCCACTTGTTCCTGTTTTACATATTTCAAATAAGGTACTTATAAGAAATGCTGGATAACTACCATCCCTTCGCCCCCCTGGAAAGAAAGCCGTGAAACTAAGAATTTTTTAAAATATATTATGTTTATGGTTCTATCCCCCTCGAAAGAACTCTATATGCCCGTCGTGCATACAATAGGAATGGGCACGAGCGAGCTCGAGCGAGTTTTCTTTAAAACTCGACTTGACTCGAAGCAGACATCTTTGAGCTCGACTCGAGAACTCGGCTCGAAACATTTCCCCCAACTCGACTCGAATTCGGATCGAGTTTCCAGTCGAGTCGAGCCAATTCGAGCTAAATCCTTTGTGTAGTTCCAAGTACTACTATCTTCAAGTATCCTATATAGACAATATAACTATCATACTACTAGTACTACTATAACTCATTATTATTATAACACCGTGTACCTGTATAAACATGGAATATAGGCGGCTTTTATCTCAATACTAAAAATTAGTTGACTGTCGATCTCGGTCGTCAAGAAATCTTCAGAAGGCAAGGACATCGGTCACGAGGTTCTAGGTTTGAGTTCAGGAGGAGCAAGTATTCGGACTCGAGCCGAAAATTGTTAAAAGTTATAGGACTCCAGTCAAAAATGTTCAAAATTGCTCGACCCGGGTTTAGAGTTGTCAACGACTCAAGCGGCTCGCTCACAGCTCATTCACTTATCGAACCGAACCGAGAAGTGAGCCGAGCCAACAGATCATCCAACCGAGCCAGCTCGAGCCGATGGCTCACACAAGCCGAACCGAACCGAGCTGATTGCTTACCCCAACCGAGCCGGTTCGAACCATCAGCTCATTTAAGCTGACTCGAACCCAGCCTATGGACTCGTTTCAACCGAGCCGAGTCGATGACTCGTTTCTACCAAGCCGGTTGAAGCCATTGGCTCAATTGAGTCAACCAAGCCAGCTCAAGCTGTACGCTCAGTTGAACCGAGCCGAGCCGGTTGACATCACTATCACGGTTGGGCTTCTACTTTGGCTAAAAAATTGACCGTGCAGTTCTCAGCCTTGATGGTAAGAACTACAAAAAAATAAATGAAATCTTTAGTTTTACGTCCCACGCTTATGCCGGTTAGGCTAAAGGAGACGGTGATGATGGGAAATGAATGAAATAATGTAATGAAGAAAGTGGTAGGAAAGGGGAGAACCCCGAGAAAACCCGCGAGCACGGGGTTTGTCCACCACAAAGTCCACATGGCGCGAGCTGGGATCGAACCAGGGACCTCAAGCACCGGAGGTGAACGCTGAGCCACCGCGCCCACTGGTAAGAACTACAGTATATACTTAGGTCTCATATTGGTGCTCACCGCGTCATTAACTTGCTCCGCGACCAACGAATTTCGAGGTACTTTGTTTTCCATCTTTTGTGCGAGTTTTGTGTCGCTTTATGCGCTTATTCCCACATTTTGTGCATCACCGGAAGTGGGTCAAAATGGGCCTACAAATATGGCGGAACAAGTTATTGCTGTTCTGCCACCAATGAATTTCGAGTTCGTTTCCTTCACATCGTTTTGTGCCGTTTTGTGCGTCATGGGAAGTGGGTTAAAATGAGTTCCCGTATTTTCACGTTTTGTGCGTCACCGGAAGTGGGTCAAAATGGGCTTCCAAGATGGGACGAAAATGATCAAGAGTTCCGCCACTATCGAAATTCGAGGCCGTTAATTTTACATCGCGTAACCTTTTGTGCGTCTATTTTGACGTTTTGTACGTCACTGGAAGACGGTCAAAATTTGCCTCAAAGGTGGGACGAAAATGACCCACTGCTCCGCCACTACCGAATTTCGAGGTCCTTCCTTTCGCATCGACTACTGAATTTTCGTGCCGTTTCGTGCCCCTATTTCCACGTTTTGTGCGTCACCGGAAGTGGGTCAAAATCGGCTTCCAAGATGGGACGAAAATGACCAAGAGTTCCACCATTGTCAAATTTCGAGGTCGTTAATTTCACATCTCGTACCCTTTTGTGCGCCTATTTCGACGTTTTGTACGTCACTGGAAGACAGTCAAAATGGGCCTCGAAGGTGGGATAAAAATGACCCACTGCTCCGCCACTACCGAATTTCGACGTCCTACCTTTTGCATCGACTAGTGAATTTCGTGCCGTTTCGTGTCCTTATTTCCAAGTTTTGTGCGTCACCGAAAGTGGGTCAAAATGGGCTTCCAAGATGGGACGAAAATGATCAAGAGTTTCGCCACTATCGAATTTCGAGGTCGTTAATTTCACATCGCGTACCCATTTGTGCGCCTATTTCGACGTTTTGCGAAGGTAGGACGAGAGGATATTTTCAAACCGATTATAGGGAACGAAAGTTTGCATAAGGAAAGTAATGACAACGATGTTAGACTCGTGAACTTTGCAACATCCAAAAACCTAATCGTGAAGAGTACAAAATTCCCACATCGCGACGTTCATAAATACACTTGGACATCACCAGACGGAAAAACACATAATCAAATTGATCACGTTTTAGTAGATAGAAGAAGACAATCTAGCATAATTGACGTCCGGTCGTTTAGAGGGGCTGATTGTGACACTGATCACTACCTGGTAGTAGCGATAATACGGGAGAGATTATCGTTGAATAAAGGTAATATTCAATGTCCAAAAACGGAGAGATTTAATTTAAAGAAATTAGAAGAGAGCCAGGTAAGAGAGGAATACCAGATTGAAGTTTCGAATAGATTCGCGGTTTTAGAAGACTCGGAGTGCACTAGTGTTGAGGATACTTGGATTAAAATTAGAGATAGCATTAAAAGTTCAGCAATAGAAAAATTGGGACACGCGGAAATACGTAGGAACAAACCATGGTTCGACCAAGAATGCATTAAATTAGCAGAGAAGAGAAAACAGGCAAAATTACGGTGGCTACAAAATCCGATTGAAACAACTACACAAAATTTCGCAGATATCAGGCGGGAAACTTCCAAAACTTTTAGAACAAAGAAACGGGATTTTTTGAAATGTAAAATTAAGGAACTTGAAGATAACAGTAAAGATAAAAATATTCGGGACATGTATAAGGGGATCAGCGAATTTAAGAAAGGCTATCAACCTCGTGCTTATATATTAAAGAAATCTGACGGAACAGTTCTCACCGATACGGATAGCCTCTTAAATAGATGGAAAGATTTCTTTGACGATTTGCTGAACACGCAGCCAAAAACTAATGTGCGTGGAGAAAAGGAGATACACACCGCAGAACCGTATATTCCAGAACCCAATCGAATAGAAGTGGAAGCCGCTATAAAGAAATTGAAGAAACACAAATCTCCGGGTGTAGATGAAATTCCGGCTGAGTTAATTTTAGCTGGAGGCGAAAAATTGTGGAACAAGATACACAAACTCATTCTCCTTATCTGGAACAAGGAAGAATTGCCACAAGAGTGGAAAGAATCAATCATTGTTCCAATTCACAAGAAAGGCGACAAAACTGACTGTAATAATTATCGAGGCATTTCTCTTCTGTCAACATCCTATAAAATCCTTTCAAATATTCTGTTAGCAAGATTGACCCCATACGCAGATGAAATTATTGGAGATTATCAGTGTGGATTTAGACGAAATCGATCAACTACCGACCAAATATTTACCATTCGCCAAATACTCGAAAAGAAGTGGGAATACAATACCCCGGTACATCAACTATTTATTGATTTTAGAAAGGCTTACGACTCGGTTAGGAGAGAAACATTATACAACGTTTTTACAGAACTTGGAATACCGAGAAAGCTAATTAGATTAATTAAGATATGTTTAAGTGAATCCCAAAGTAAAGTCCGGGTAGGACAATTTTTGTCCACGAGCTTCCACGTCTGAAACAAGGAGATGCGTTGTCGCCATTATTATTTAACTTTGTGCTGGAATACGCCATAAGGAAAGTCGAAGATAGCAACCAGGGCCTAGAGTTGAACGGAATTCACCAGGTTATGGCATATGCTGATGATGTAAATTTAATAGGGGATGATAGGAGAACAGTAGAAATAAATGCAGAGATCTTATTAAACGCTTGCAGGGACATGGGTTTAGAAGTAAATGCAGATAAAACTAAATACATGGAAGTGCGTCGGGACCGTAATACGGCAAATTGTGGAGGAGTTAAAATACTAAATAATGCTTTTGATAAAGTGGATACTTTCAAATATTTAGGATCAATATTAACAGACGAAAATCATATTCACGAAGAAATTAGATGTCGACTAAAAGCAGGGAATTCGTGTTACTATTCGGTTCAAAATCTCTTGTCGTCGCGAATTTGAAGCTTAAAATATATAAAACGATAATCATGCCTGTTGTTCTGTATGGTTGTGAAACATGGTCGCTTACTCTGAGAGAAGAACATAGACTGAAAGTATTTGAGAACAGGATCCTGAGAAGAATATTCGGACCCAAGAGGAACGAGAATGGGGAATGGCGGAAGCTTCATAACGAGGAACTACATAGTTTATATGGTTTACCCAACATTGTTAGGGTCGTCAAGTCTAGGAGGCTTAGGTGGGCAGGTCATGTAGCTAGAATGGAAGAAAGTAGAAACGCTTTCAAAGTCTTGACTGGTAGACCCATAGGAAAACGACCATTAGGAAGACCTAGGCGCAGATGGGAGGACAATATCAAGATGGATCTCGCAGAGATAGGAATACAAAGTAGAAACTGGATGCAATTAGCTAAGGATAGAAGTCAGTGGAGAGCTTTTGTGAACGCGGCACTGAACCTCCGGGTTCCATAGGCCATAGAGTTAGTTAGTTAGTTAGTTATTTCGACGTTTTGTGCGTCACTGGAAGACGGTCAAAATGGGCCTCGAAGGTGGGATAAAAATGACCCACTGCTCCGCCACTACCGAATTTCATGGTCCTTCCTTTCACATCGACTAGTGAATGTTTTGTGCCGTTTTGTGCTCTTATTTCCACGTTTTGCGCGTCACCAGAAGTGTGTCAAAATGGGCCTCCAAAGTGTGACAAAAATGATCCACTGTTCCGACACTATCGAATTTCTAGATCGTTACTTTCGCATCGTTTAGTGCCTTTTTTGAAAGCTTTCTGCGCCTATTTCTCGTCTTGTGCATCACCCGAGGTGAGTTAAACGGGCCTTTAAAGTGGGAGTTAAATGGCTCATTGTTCCTCCACTATCGAATTTCGGGGTTGGTTCTTTCGCATCTTTTAGTGCCTGTTTTGTACGTTTTGTGCGTCGCCGGAAGTATGTCAAAATGGACCTACGAATATAATGAAATAAGTTAAAGTTGTTCCGCTACAAACGAATTTGGAGGACGTTTCCTTCACATCGTTTAATGTGTATTTTGTACCGTTCTGTTCGCCTACTTCTACGTTTTGAGCATCACCAGAAATGCGTCAAAATGGTCCATCAAGGTGTGAGGAAATAGAGCCATTGTTCCGCCACTATCGAATTTTGAGGTCGTTTCTTTTGCATCGTATAGTGCCTGCTTTGTACCGTTTTGTCCTCCTGTTTCCACCTTAGTGCGACAACGAAAATGGGTCAAATTGCTCTACAAGTATAGCGGAATAACTTAATGCTGTTCCGTCACCATCGAATGTCTTGGTCGTTTCCTTCACATTTTTATGCATGATTTGTGTCGCTTTGTGCATCAGTGCAAGTGGGTCAAAATGGACCTTGAAAGTGGAATGAATATGTCTTTTTCTGCCATATTTGTAGGTCGTCTTTGACCCACTTTCGTTGGCGCACAAAACGTGAAAATATGCTCAGAAACGGTAAATACATGCGCTAAACAATACGAAAAAAGCGACCTCGTAATTCGATCTTGGTGGGAGAGTGGGTCATTTTTCTTCCCACATTGAATGCCCGTTTTGACACACTACCATTGATTTATAAAACGTGGACATAGGCTTACAAAACGGTAGAAAACACGCACAAGACGATGTGAAGGAAATGACCTCGAAATCGTTTCTGACGGAACAGTATTAACTTGTTCCGCCATATTTGTAGGACAACATTGAGCCATTTCCGGTGACGCAGAAAACAAGGAAATAGGCGCACAAAGCGACACAAAAATGGAGATTTAGCTTAATTACATGGAAATTTTAAGTTTGTAAGCTTAATTATATGGAAAATGTTATACATTTTTCCTTTACGTTGGTCTATTTTACGTTGATTTGGGACTTCCAAATTTTATTCTTTTTTCCACTGAAAAGTATCTATAATTCAACAAGGAAATAATTATGTATTATAATTATAATAATTATCTATATAATTGAATTCATTGTAATTTGGTTCATAGAAAACACTTTACCATTTCGTACTAGCTGTTATGCCCGTTCTTCGCACGGATCAGATAAAATATCAATGTAAACAAACTGAACAACGGGAGAAGAATTAAGAAACATTTCTAAAATTGGACATATTTTGTGTATCCAACAACGTACATGTGTTTTCATTGGGAAGACCGATGGGGGCTGAATTTGAACGTAAACACTATCGGCGGTGTCACTATACATCTGAGCAACCCCGATAAATATGGATTCGACACAAATATTGGTCATTTACTGCTACTTTTACATGTCCCGGTGAACGCCCCCTCAGACCCCCTTGGTTCGAGTTGTGAAAAAAAACTCTGGCCCCCAACCAATACCGCGAAAACTATGAATGTGACACTAACATATGCCATTTTCTACTACTTTTTACATATCCCGGTAAAAGCCCCTATGATCATCTGGTTCCAATTTTGAAAAACAACGCCTCTGGTCCGCAGCCGATGGGGGCTGTATTTGGAAGTCAACGCCTGTGGAAGTATCACCATTCATCTCAGCGACAGCGAAAACTATGGATTTGACACTAATATCGGTAATTTTACATTATTTTTACATGTCTCGAAATCCCCACCCCAGTGACTCCCGGCCCGCATACAATGGTGGCTAAATTTGAAAAAAAAATCACTAATGAAAGTATCACCATTGATCTCAGCGACCGCGAAAACTACGGATTTGACATCGGTCATTGTGGATTATTTTTACTTGTCTCGTGATCCCCTTTATAATGCCCCCGTTCCTTAGCTGATGGGGCTAAATGTGAAAGTAAACGCGTTTTTAAGTTTCACCATTGAGCCCAGCGACCCCGAAAACTATGGATTTGACATAAACTATTTGGATTTGATTTCGGTCATTTTCGATTATTTTTAGATGTCTCAGAATTCCCCCCTCTGGTGACCCAAAGCCCGCATACATTGGTGGATGAATTTGATTCATCGCTAATGGTAGTGTCACCATTGATATCAGCAACCGCGAAAACTATGGATTTGACACTAATATCGGTCATTTTGGATTACTTTTACTTTTCGGTATCCCCCCCTCCGTTGACTCACGGCCCGCAGCTGAATAGGGAGAATTTGGAAGTTAATGCGATCGGAGTTTCACCATTGATCTCAGCGACCGCGAAAACTATGAAATCGACACTGATATCGGTCATTTTCTAGTACTTTTACTTGTCCCGGTAGACGCCCCCCTGAGACCCCCTCGTTCGAATTTTGTCAAAAACGCCTTGCTTTGGTGTGGGACCTGGACCAAGGTATCTTTGATCAAAATTTGGTAACTCTCAGCCTTCAACTTGTCTGGTCCCCAGGCCGGTCCCGGTAAACGTCCCCCTGAGATTACCTAGTTCGAAATTAGAATAAAAGCTCTTCGTCTTGATCTGGGGCCCTAGACCAAGCTACCCGTAACCAAATTTTGAAGTTTCGGTCCACTCGTCTGGTCTCTTTTGACGCGGATACTTTTTCACTCGGACCTATTTTACGTGGGGCACTTTCGACTCGAACCCTATTGACGCGGGGCCATTTTGACTCCAGCCCTTTTGACTAGGGCTTCTTTGACGTGGGCTTTCTTGTCACCGAGTATGGGTTCTTTTGACCAGGAACCATTTTAATTTGGACCCTTTTGACTCAGGTCCTTTGGTCGCCGAGCCCTTTTGGAACGAGCCTTTTAGACGCGGGGCCGTTTTTCACTCGGGCAGTTTTGTCGTGGGGCACTTTTGACTCGGGCATTTCGGTTCTCGCCCTTTTGTCCGTACTCTTCTGACATAGAATATTCAGCAGCTGAAGTGCGTGGGGACATGGGGAAGGTATGAGTAAATAGATGATCAACGATACAGAGCGCATTAAAATTTGTTAGGCAACTGGTCATATCTCTCTCCTTCTCGTGATTTGCACTCCTGATCTCAGGCTTTTGAGCCGTGGAATTGTATTTACCGGGCCTTTTGTTGCTGGGCCTTTTTGACAGGGACCTTTTTGACGCAGGGCTTCTTTGATTCGGCCTCTTTTAACGCGGGGCCTTTTTGACTCTGGGCTTTTGTCGCGGGGCCCTTTGAGTAGGGCCATTTTGACACGGAATCGTCTTAAACCGTGCCCTTTTGAGGTGTTATTTTTTACCCGGGCATTTTTGAGATAGGGCCTTTTTGTCGCGTCGAACTTTTAATTCGGGCACTTTTGACATTGGGTCTCTTTTGACTCGAACCCTTTTGTCGCCGGTCCCTTTTTACTCTGGCATTTCTGTCTTCGCCCTTTTGTCTGTGCCCTTCAGACAGAGCTCTCTCTCTCTCTCTCTCTCTCTCTCTCTCTCTCTCTCTCTCTCTCTCTATATATATATATATATATATATATATATATATATATATATATATATAAATTCACCAGCTAAAATGTGGGGGCAGGGATGAGTAAATAGATGATGAACGATCAGGCGCGGAATTGTGTTTACCGGGCCCTTTTGACGCGGGGCTCTTTTGACTCGGCTCTTCTTAACGATGGGCCTTTTAACTTGGGTCTTTTTTACGCAGGGCCGTTTTGGTGCGGAGTTTTCTTTGACCTGGGCTTTTTTTTGACATAGGACCCTTTCGACTCGAGCACTCTTGTCGTGGGGCCTTTTTGACCGGATCCGTCTTGACTCGGGCCTTTCCATTCTCGTCCTTCTGTCGGGCCATGCTGATATGGAACCACATAACACAGAAGCTGAAATGTGTGGGACAGGTGGCGGGTATGAGTAAATCGATGATCCAGGGCGCAGTAAAATTACTTACGCCACTTTTCATATCTCTTTTCTTCTCTCTACATTATATCTGGAGATGAATGTTCTGACTAATAGGCTACAGTGGCGATTTTAAAAAGTAAGAGGATATATGCTATCAATGATAAATCTTATGACTTTTAATATATATAGGGCAATAAATCGAAAAACTCTATATCGGTCTTTTACCTCCCCCCCCTTCCCGTTGGAAAAAATCCTGCAGGCGTTAGTGATTATCATGTTGCTTAATTACTTTATTATATTGTGCTATACATAGAATAAACACTGTTGTGTTTTATTTAATAATAAGAATCTTATTTACATTTATTGCGGCCCTTGCTTGACGACAGCGAAACATATTCACGTTCAAGTTAATCAGTTTCCATTCTCAAATGAGAACAGTGAGGCGAATCAAGTAATTCACTAACTCATTTAGGACTTAGAAAAGTGTCCTGGGAAAATGTCACAGTAAATTCCTGAAGAGTGAAAAGCGCTAGTAGCAGTTGTTAGCAGTTATTAACTTCACATATAGGACAATAAATTGAAAAACTGAAAATACGAATCTTTTCAGAGATGACAGTTCGCTGATGCTTCAAATGTATGCCTTTACTCCCTATACTACGTTATTTCCCTAGTCAAAATAAAAACTCTTCAAAATTAATCACAATTTCTTATGCAACCATCCCTTCCTCGGAGTACTGCACTGTCACATACCCATCACGGCGATGTAAAGGCACTTTTGGCGACGAGGATACATAGAGGTAACCGCTGTAGGAATAGACGAACAAACCGTAACTATCAAAGTAGAAACAATAATCACAGAAAAGAAAGAAAAAAGTAACCAAAACTTTGTATGCTGATACGAATTTTCTCTCAGGAAAGCAACGCATTTCTTTTACTCTTTCTTTCAACTGTCAGGTGATAAACATTCATTCATTTTTTTTTCTTTTTTGCTTTTAGTTTTGGTGATGCATGGAAAAAATGAAAAGAAGAACTACACATTTCTTTTAAACTCATTTTTGCTTCCAGCTTTTAACTGTTCAGCAAAGAGAAGCTAACACGTTTTCTTTCTTTATTTTGATAAGATAGTCGCTGCATTTTCGAACACCTGTGTTTATGGTTACGAATAACGGGTGATACACAGCTGATTAATTATTTTCCTCTTTTTGTCTTTGCTCCGTGTAGCACTTCATACCTCAATCAGCTGTGTATTTGTGTTACAAACCTTATCACTGACTTACTATTAGTTTAATGTCATTAATTTTTCTTGTTTTCATTTCAGATGTTAGAATTATATTTTTTAGTAAATAATTAACGTATCACACACGTAGAGGGACCGTATTTAGCCAAAAACGGTTTGATATCTTGGAGAGATATCCGTACCTCAGCTAGTGGGAAGATGTTTTGTCCTCATAAGATTTTTCTATTGTTTTTCATTTAAAAAAATCTTTTTAGAATCCCTTCCCACTTTCCAAATTCTTAAACACGTTATCATACATATGATTCACAATTAATGTTTGATTTTCTTTTCAGAATTTAAAAATAAAATTATCAAGATGCTTAGAATGAGAAAATTTTTAGTTCTTAGTTATGTATATATTTCTGTGTTTGTAAATGAAACTTAGTACATAATCTCATGCGTAGAACATGAAACTTTACAATTATCAATGTTAAATTTCTTTTTCAGTGTTAATCTTAGATTCCCGTTTTCATTTTGAAATGTTTACTGTAATTTGTTTGAACCTCATTTACGTCATTTACCCGATTTTGACTTTATTTGAATTTCCAGGATGTGACATGATATATTTTGTTCGAAGAGAAAAGTTTAGAACGGAAAGTAGGCTAAGCCTTAAACGAGTGAAACAGGCATTTCCTTGTTAGCTAATAGTGTGTGTAGGAATGTCATGTGAATAGTATATTCTCCGAACGAAAGTAGTAATCTTTTTATTTTAGAAGGAAGTATATGAACAGATATTCTGATGGTGAACAGTCGTTTTCTCTCCCATATTGATATGTATGCGGAAATATGTTTAACTTCTATATTTTCTTGTAATTTCTAATGAACATTTTTTTTGTCTTCTCTAGACCACTGAACGACCGTAGGGAATTTCTTCGGGTAGGATATTTTATGGCGATAAATATTTTTTTATTAGGGAGGCAATATTTCCTGGAATTGCAGATCTCTCGCAAAAATGGATGTGGCTAATCCATTGGATATTCCATAGCTAACTGTATTTTCGCCATCAATCGCAAAATATAGTTTTTCATTTCTCTTCTTTTATAATAACCCGCAACTAACCATGTGTATTCTTGGGTTAGATTTTTTAGTGTATGTTATTGTCTAGTAAGATTTCAGCGAATATTTTAACGTTTATGAATCGTAACTATATTGTGTACTTGTATGCTAATGAGTTGTAATGCTTATTTTTCATGTTAATTTTGAGAAAATTGTATTTTAGTTCCAGTATGTCCTAGAAACTATTAGAATTCGATATAGATCCCGAATAATAAACTTATTTTCTTTCCAACAGCATGAAGCCATAATGATTTATGAAAATTATTTTCTGTCAGTTATTTCGTATCCTCGATAACTGAATTTTAATATGTTAATAATACCATTTTGAATATTTGTAGCGAAGATGCCTAAAGAAGCTTGTTACAGCTGTTTCGTAGGGAATTTTATCTTGATGTTTCAGACCAACCAGAAAGTTGTAATGTCGTTGACTATATTTTTGTGTTTGTATCCCATGTTTTTCTTTTAGTAGGTCTCATGTATTTTGTCTTATAGAGACATATCTTTACGATGCTACGAAAGCATTTGTATCTTGTGTGTTTACACATTTTTTCTAGGTGGAAGACGTATGTTATGTTCCAGGGAACATACGTGTATTTTGCTGAATATTAACGTTTATATTGCAGTTATGTGTAGAAACATTTTGTAAGTGCCTATGGTTGCAGGCTTTCCTCGTTTCTAATTTTGCCTCGAAGGTGTCGATGGCATATTTCGTGTGTATGTACGTGTAGTATTACACATTTTTTCCCACCTATGGTTTTGGTCTATTCATGGCGTAATGACCATTTATTTTCAAGAATGTTTGGACTAGTGAGTCAACTTCCTTGATTCAGACTTTTGGAAAACTTTTATCAATATTGAATAGTTTTCAACGCTATATTTATAATTTTTTTGCAGATAATACCCATCTATTCTGGTAACCCTACAATGTTTACGTTTTTGGAAGTAAACAACGACCATTATTCTAGGCCTAAGCTAATAATAACTTTGTTTCAGAACGAAACCATTTGTTGTATTGACCATTATTGAATTATAGTCTCGATTTTCACGACGAGAGGATAGCATTTGATCTTATAGTGTGCCGAATTTTCTTCATACATGTCAACGAAATCCGATCTTTTTCTTTGATATTCAGAATCATGCTTATTTCTTGGAATCACTACGAACGTCATCTTTGACACTTAAGTTTATTTTTTTTTTATTTTTGAAAATGATTTTTCGTTCTTTTCTGCCAAACAACAGGAGGCACAGATAAAAAAGGGACATACAGGTGAAAATCTTATTTTGATTACATATTGTCAGTTTATCATGTGTCTACATTTTCATTCATTTTACTTTTTTTATGATTTTCATATTTTTCAAATATATCACAGTAAATCGAAACTTTGACAATAATTTTAATATTTCAGTACCTTTAACTTATTTGCTCTTTGCATATTCATTATATTGTAATATAGATATCAGTATATTTAAAAGAAGACATTTACTAATTTTTATTGAAATGTTTGATAATTCTTTAAGTCGATATTTTCTTGAATAGTTATTGAGTGTGTAAGTCTCACACCATATGACAGTGTTGCCAACTAACTAATTTTAATTTTTTGGTGAAAAACCTAATTTTATTCATACTTCGTCATACTTCCAAGGGTTCTCAACCTGTCTACGTGTGCAGTTGACAGGTCGTTCCACGTTTCAGACGCCATATATTACCACTACCAGGTTATAGAAGATTTTTTTGTGGACACATTGTATATTTCGTGAAGACAGTGATCATTATTTTCGATTTATACTTTATTCTGCGACGCATATAAGTTCTTTCTTTGGTGGGAATTGCTTCTTTCCCACACAATTGGACAAAGAAGTCTTTCATCGTTTTCTCATATATATATTTAAACATTGCTTTTGCTGAGAACATTTCAGTTAGTGACTAACCATTTCAGTGTTTCTCCCTGACTTATTATATGCACAGTATATATTCTGCAGTTATTGGGAACTGAATTAAGTGCTTTCTTTAATCGCTTATGGAAACATTACAATATATTACAGAAATACGGGCTGACCAGATGTCCCAGTGGCCAAAGTGGCACCAGCCTCACAGTTTTTGCAGTTCGTTATCTGTACTTTCTCACGCCAGTGTTATCGCCGTGTCTAGTGCATTATGGGCAGTTGACTAAAATTAACATAAATTGTTTTCCATATTCTGTTTGTATGTGCATACAGGTGAGTTAACTGAGTGATTTTTGAAATGAACTGCCAACACTTTTAGTTGATCATTGCAACCCGTAGCTTGAGCTTGGGTGCTCAAGGAGTTCGACTCCAGGTCTGGAAGCCGGAACCACGCATGTCGTGTCGAGCTTCAGATACAACTTTTTGTGAAGGGGCACAAGCTATTTAGCAGGTGAAGAACGATTTCTTACGGCTAGCCCCAACTAGTGAAGTCCCAGGTTCATAAACCTTGTGCGCTAAAAAGTTATATACGCGCCCTCCAATATCAGTATTCAACTGTGGATACCTTCTTTTCGTTTATTTGCTGAAGATTCGCCTTTACGCTGCAGGACTGTTCAGCGTAACAACTGGATTCATCGTGGGACGATCCAGACAACTTTTCGCCAGTGCTAATCTCCCAAGTGCGGCAAGGGTGTGAGAGAAGCATTTGTAGTGATATCTGAATCATAATCATATATATATAGAGGGCTATATTGCCCGAAAAGGGCAAAGCGTGATTTTAGCGACTAAAATTGTTATACATCCTCAGTGTTCAGTGTTGTGTTCATTCTTCTTCCTTTTTTTTAGTTATTTTTTTTTATATAATAGTGTTCTAATAAATAAGTATGTTGTCATTTAATCCAGTGTGTTTGTATGAGTATTGTTTGTGTGCGCTATGGTCTGGATGACCGTCTGATCGTCCGTGAGGTTTTCGAGACGAGACATCCGAACTTCTCGGCGCCTAATGCTCATCTCATTATTGAGACCGACGAGCGATTTGGAAACAGTTTGTAACCTTTTCTTGGAGAGGTCCTTCATCGTTCTGTGCAGGTAAGTTAAAGTAACAGGAAGATACTTATTGGTAGTACCACGAGCCACGGACAGCGAACAGAATACGGAGTGGTTACATCTCCTTCAACTTGAACAATTTATTATATAAACTCTTTAACATGAATATAATATTAACAATAACAAAATAAATGTGCGGACACAAACAACATTATTCAAAACCAAATTCAACCATTTCCCATTTTGAATGGTAGTCCGGAAGTTATTAGACATTCGCATTCTACTATTTAATATTCTAAGTGGAATTTACTGATTATTCTTTTTAAAAGGTTTCTTATATCAAATATATTCTCAAATTTAATTTAATCCCACGTATTAAAATTATATGATTTCTGTAGTAACCAAAGACACACCAGTCACCAAAAATGTGCAGCAGTTGGGCCAAAATGGAAGAAAAAGTAGATTAAAATGTAGTACTGACAATTTCTTGACGAGTCATATATCGTTGGCACTGTACACAAATATATTACATTTCTTCCGTTTACCTTACGTATAGGAGCACTTTATATCAAGAACTATACAGAAATCACATTTTACTCATTTGAATTTGACGAACACAATTTTTAAGCTCCTACTCCTGCTTACCTCACTCTAATGGAAACGCAGTAGTTACGGGTAGATTACAAGAGATAGATGGCGTTTTAATCACTTCGAACAAGCGGATATCAAAACCCTGACATTGACCTACAGAGTCAATGTTTCCATATACAAGTTTATTTAACTAATCAGCTGATCGAAAATGTCGAAAGTTCTTCGACTTTTTTTTAACATGAAGTTATGAGAGAAATGTCTCAAGCTGATCACAGTTCTACCAAGATCTATCAGCGAGTTCTATCTTGTGTGTTCAATGCGAAATTATTCAAGTTTTTCTTTTATTTGTTCCTTTCTCGATATCAGATTACATGGACATGTGAATCAGTATCTTATGTTGTAGTTGTAAAATAATTACGTTATACAATACTATATTTGTAACATGTAACATTTCATTAAGCAGTAGTTATGAAATGAACTAAAATATGTGCTGACTTCCAAGGGGCAATCCACTTTAATATAATAATTCTAGTCCAGCTCCTTTGTACGCTTCTATGTCATCCATGATACAACAAGGAAATTTGTTCTTTTCGCCTTATTATCTTAACCCGTAAGTACTATGGACCGTCTCTGAGACCGCTGCGACTTTTCGTATTATTATATTTTCCACAGTCTCACTACTACAAGTGGATCTTTTCGTCTACCTTCCTGTCTAGCTAATAGTTACGTATTGTGAAGTTCGTGTTATAATTGATTCTCTGTGCACTGCGCTAGAGGGGTCGAGCGGTCTCACATACGTACTACAGTAGTTACGTGAGTATTTTGCTGTTCAGTTGTCTTTCGTTATCTACTGATTATTAGCAGTTTTGTGTCTTGCCGCGTGGCATGTCTTGCACCACACATCAAATAATGACCCAGAGACTGGAAAACCTGAAATATTCATATTTTATAACGAGTAAAGGCGGAGTGGATACTCTAGACAAAAAATATCGAGAGATTACACATCAAGTCGTCAAACAAGACGATAACCATGAATAATTTTCTTTATGCTGGTGGGTGTGCGTTTGGTATGAATACGTATGTCTTGCATGAAGTCTAGTGATGACAAGACTTGATTTCATGAAAGCGTTGGCAAAAGGACTTCGTAGGTCTCACATAGAACGTAGATTGTTCATCGGACATCTGCCACGAGAGCTGAGTTTTTCAATGAAGTGTATAATACTACAGCTTGAAAGTGTCTTTCCCACCATCGCGCTCAAGGAGTTTCAGAGGGAAACATAGTCTTCTGTCCATTGAGTTATAAGCGGAAAGCAAAGATATTCGTGTCAGCGGTGTGCCTTTACTTATTTCCTTGCAATGCAGGAAAAAAAAGACATAAGGGCCTACCTGAAGAAAGTACATCCTGTCAGAAAAAAATAATGCGGTATTTTCTGTACCGGAAAAACGCATTTTCTTTACTTTCGCCATCATTTAAGAACTAAAAATAAGTTTTATTCATTACCTTTTCACTACAAAAAATGTAACAGTACAACTATAACAGTACCTTCTTGTAAGTTTAAAAAAGCTAAAATTACATGTTTTTCTCTGTCTTATTGTATTTTTCGTTCTCAGTGCATCTATAAGAACAGTGTATTTTAAATTATTGTTATTCCGACTAAATAGAAACGAACAGAAGATTGAATATTTCAAAAATTACAATTTCAGAATAACAATGAAAGCATTGTTGCAAATTTTGACTATGCTCTCTTTCTCATTGTTTTAAAAATAGAAAGCTCTTTTTTACATCCTGAAATTACTATGTTTTATTTTTCTATATGCAACTAAGATATGTAGGATAGCATTTTGAAAAATATGCAATAAAACTGCTTTTCAAAAAATGCGAAACAACAATGAGGTCTAACAGACCGTTCCATAGTATTACGTGATTATTCTCGTCCATAGTACTTAAGGGTTAAGTAAAAAACTAAAATCTACGTGTTACTTTACATACAAATATAAGAGTTCTAACTTTAAATATCAATTGTATATACCCGTAGTAATTTTTTAGGTATATACAGTTACGACTAAAGTTCGTGGAAAATTGAGTTATAACAGATATTAGCATCTTCCTCCAGCTGAATTGTTTCAATATACGCCTGATAGTTGGAGAACCGGACTGGCAGTACAGACATGTCCCAAAACATTTCAGCCTATGATATTCCCACATTTGAAGCAATAAAGAACGAATAGTTCAGGATCCCTTAGCGAACCATAAAATAAAGAGGGTACATTCAATTTATGTTATTTTCTAGGAGATAGGAATGAATACAAAGGAAAGGAAAATAATAAAATGCGTCATGAAAAGAAAAAATCGTAAAAGAGTGAAACAATAGAGGAAGAAAGAAAGAAGAAAAAAGAAAAGGCTTGGGAATAAAAGCAATTTTAATTCCTAAGGATAAACATTCTATGTTTTCGCTCCTGCTCCTCAAAATGGTTTGCTCATTACTCCCTTTATAGGATAAATCTCGTCCAACTGGAATAAAAGTGGTTGAAATTAGCAATTTCTAATTTCAACATTTATTGCAATAGAGCAGAAAATGTTATTAGCGAAAAGTGGTTTTTGCAAACGATTTTGCGTACAAAGACAACATGTCTGGACTATCTACAACACTCTACCAAACCCCGAAGTGGTTCAAATTAAACAGGAAGTGGTTTAAATTTACTATTACTCCACATTTCAATATGGCATTCAACGTTTATTGCCATTCAAGGAAAACAGTAACAACTAGCGAATAGCGTTTCCTTGAAAATGATTCTGCATCTTAAGACATCATTTAAGACTATCCAAAATAGTGTATCTTAAGGTGTAGTAATTAAAATTTAGTATTCTTTCCGGTTTCAAAACTCTATAAGGTAGAAACGGAAAATACTATCAAGATGTGGTTGTTCTTTTGCGATTAATTCATAGTCTCAAGAATATGTTCCATTACCTTCGTTAACCCTCTACTGTAACCCGAAAGCAGTTAAAATTATCAATTTCCGTTATTATCCTTCTTTTCTTCGTGAACATAGCGGTAAAATACAGGTAGAAACAATGTTTTTTATTTATTTGTTTGTTTGCAAAAGATTCAGCGTCTTTAGACAACATATCACAACTATCGATAATATTTTATGGAAAGTATAAGCGGATTAAATTTACTTAATTTTTAGATTTAATATTAATTTTCGTAATGCATAAAAGATTAATGCTTTTAAGTTACTGTTTGTTGTAATTATTTCACGTCCCGAAAATAGGTTCCATTTGTTCTGTTGATTCTCTACTCAAATTGGAAATTGTTGAAATTTGCCATATCCAGTTTCAGCTCTTATTGTCATAGAACGAAACGGTAACTTACAGCGAGAAGCGATTGTTCTCAAACGTTTCAGTATGAATAGGCAACACATCATGCCCACCTACAATATTGCCAAATCCGGCAGTTTTTTAAGATTTACTATTATATCTAGTTTAACATTTTCGATCCGTGGCCAAGTCAGATTCGTTTTGCATATTTATTCCAAAAGGCCGGAGCGCGAGTTCAACTCGTTGTTTACGTAATAGCCGCTAAGTAACTTATTATGGGTTTCGATCGGTTGTAGGCCATATTAAGTACTTACTGACACAGAGTTCTTGAATAAATACTACTCACCTGTTATCTAGCGAAGAGTAAACAAACTTTTGCAGGTTAATTGTTATGATCAAATTTCTGTGTTTTACTGCAGCACGTTCGATAATATGGTAGAATATTTTGTTTCGAAATCTCTTTAATTTTACTGGAGTTGTCTTGTTTGAACCAAGTAAAATGAATATAGAAGAAATAAGAATTTAGAAGAGTACAGTTTAGATCGAGTTCCGAAGGTGAAATTGATGAATCAGATGTAGATCCTGATTTCGGAATTTAAAAAGTATGATAGTATATGAGCAGTTCTGTGCCGTGGAAAATCAGTGCCCTGGGCGAGAGTATACGAAGGCACCCTTTCCCCCATACATATGACTGAAGTCGACAGACCAGCCGCGAAGCGTCACCATGGATAGCGCCAAGTGCAAAAAAAATTTTGAAAATAAAACTTGATTTTCAAAAATAAAAGTTTGATTTTGAGCAGTTTTCATTACTTTTTCCTTCCAACATATATATACTGTTTTCCTCCCTAATTTTGCCCCCTTACTTCGGGTCCCGTTTCCGTAGCCTTGCCCGTCCCCACTCTCCTCCAATATTTTTACACGGTCCATCCAGAAAGTAACTTTCCCATGCGTCCCATACCTAGGAAATCGTATATAGCCGCCGGGACTGCGTTGACGTGAGAGTGTAAGGCCCTAGCTTGGCGCATATACCAGCGAAGCTTTCCTAATGCTTTCAGAACTGTAGTTGCAGTGTTTGAGGATGAAAGTGGTTTCCTATTCCAGCTCCCGTCACGTGCGAAGTGAAAGCAGTTATAAAGCTTTTGAATGTACAGGGTATAGCGCCGATTGAAACCTATCGTCAGCTGTGCCAGGTCTATGGTCCTAACGTCATGAACAAGCAAATAATGCGTTGCTGCTGTACACAATTTGCCGCAGGACGCTCAAATGTGAATGATGAGGAGCGAAGTGGGAGGTCAACTGTTATCACATACTACCTTGTGGAACTTGTTCGGAAATCATAATCGAGAATTGGTCCTTCACAATAAACGAAGTCAGTTCCCAGTTCCCAGTTGTCAGTTCCCTCAGATTTCACGCTAATTATTGCACTCCATTGTCACTGCTCGCACTTCACATACAGGAGGTGTATTATTTTTCTATTGTAAAAATATTTTACGTTTGTGCAAAAACTACATATTTCAAATAGCAGTGTAGGGAAATGTCCCTTATTATAACACCAAATTATATATCCATAATAAACTCTAAAGTCCAAAAATATGTTTGCAATGTTTTTATTGCGTCTATTATTATTTAGCGATGTGCTATGGTTTGGCCTGTAAAGGCCTACAAAAGCCTAAAAACCCCAGAATACTGGAACAAACAAGGTCAGAGTAGCCCAGGATTGAAAGTGTTAAACAACAATCGTCCTAAAAGAATACCAAATAGCGGCAAGCGGTTTGCTGCTAAGAATTACCGGTAATTACCGGTAACGTACCTATTACCGGACAACATACCGGTAATAGGTACGTTATTCTGTCGATGCCGGAAGTAGTTTAAATTTAATAGTATTTATTTTTCAATGTTGATTTCCGCAGAAGAAACTATAAAATATATCAGTAAGCGGATTTATACAATCAATTCAGCATTTCAAGAATGGTTTCAGCTTCTGCACGGCAGTTTTAATAAACCTGGTCAAAATAAGCCATTTCCGGTTTGAACTTTAATTGCCGAAGAACTGAGACAGATATCAACAAGTGATTAATCATTTCAAGGCAACACAGCATGTCTATTGCTAGAACTCTACCGAAACAGCGAATGGTTCAAATTTCACATTACTTCTAGTTTCAATACTTTTTTCTATAGGACAAGAATGGTGAGAGATATCGAGATATATTTTTTTTGGTAATCAATTCAGCGTTTTAAAGAAAAGGTCCTTCGTTTTCCGCTAACCCGTTTACAAACTGAAAATGATTGAAATTAGCCATTTCTAGTTTAAATATTAGTCACCATAGAACGAAAACGGAAACAGATAGCGGCAAATGGGTTTCTTCCATCGATCCGTGGTCTGAAGATAACATATCATCATAATTTACAGCACAAGGATAGAAGGGGAAATAGTATTGTGTAATTTTAAAATAAGGAAGTAAAAGTTTTTTCTAAAAAAGACAGAAATATTTTGTTTACAATACGTCAATTACCATGATCACTTTCAAAGAAGTAAAAAAACTTGCGTTTATGAGCAAGTAATTGGCTCTTACAAAATATGTGAGATAAGCAACGTAAATGTCGGAATAATAAGGAACTGACGTGGTTCAAACATATATCACTGTCTAAAGGATGTACCAAATAATAGCATTACTTCAGCACTAGGATCATAGTTTAAATCAGAGTATAGGATTAAATTGGTGGCAGTGAATTACAACGATAGACGGCGGCGTATTTTGTTTAACAATTCACACAACTTCAGGAAATATCTATTACTTTGCTACATTTTTTTAAATATATGACTAAGATTATTAACCTGGTTGCATGCATTACATGAGTTATCAATACCACTATCCAAGTTGAGCAAGTGAATATTGTTTCACAGTGTGAAAGTAAGACTTCTAAATTATGAGATTTCAATATTGAAATACATTGAAGTAATATATTTGTAATTATTGCTTGTAATATAGTAACAAAATCAAAGATAGAACCAGTTCCTTGGACACTGAATCCGAATAGACAAACCGTTACTAGCTATCTCTTACACTTTTTTCTATAAAGATAAAATGTTGAAAAATAGGAGGCGCGGTGGCTGAGTGGTAGAGCATTCACCTTCGGTGCTTGGGGTCCCTGGTTCGATTCCATTTCGCGCCAGGTGGACTTTCTGGTGAACACACACTGTGCTCATAGGTTATCTAGGGGTTCTACCGTTTTCTGCCACTTTCTTCATTCCACAATTTCGTTCATTTCTCTTCATCACCGTCTCCTTTAGCCTAACCAGCATACACGTGGGACGTAAAACTTAAAAATGTGAAAATGTCAAGATATTGATAAATCGGGAATTTCAATAACTTTTAATTTGAATAGAGGGTTAAGGGAGGAAATAGAAATTGGGACGCTGAATCCAGGTCAAAGAAACAATTCTCGACTTCTTTTAGTTTTATCCATGAAAATTTGTAACTACAAGTCCTAATAAATTCAGTCACATCCGGCGTCACAACGCAGTAATGCATGTTGTTATGATCTACCTATGTTTCAATCAATCTATCTATCTATATGTATATATATGTATGTATACGATTAAGAAGTTGTATTCTTTGCAAATACCGTTTGTCACTATCCATTATTATTTGTATTCCATGGTGATAAATTTTGAAACAACAAACCTATAGTTTGAACGGTTTCTGGTCTGAACACAGGGATAATGTAAAAGATGGAAGCAATTCTTAGGAAGGTAAATCAATTGACGAAAACGCACATAGATAAATCTTACTGTGTTTGCTCTAGAGAGATAAGTATAGAAACTGATAATAATGGTAATTTTGAAACACTTGCTGTTTTAGTAGACTATTGTCGATAATCTTGCTATTTTGTCTTGAGATGTTTAAGCATCTGTAAATAAAACTTCTTGTTTTCTGTTACCATTATAATTGTTTTTGAATACAAATTGAAATTGGAAACTGCTAATTTTAACCACTTTCGGTACCAATAGAATTTTGAAGGAAAAATGGAACGTTTCCTTGGCTGGATTACCACATCTTGATATCTCTAACCACTTTCGCTCTACGTAAAGTATTAGTATTGAAATCGAACCGCTTCTGGTTTTAGTATAAAGCTCAGACTAGGCAACGTATGTTATCTTGAGACTCTGTATTTTTTGCTGAAAATGCCTCTCTGTATCTACTTCGGTTTTCGTTCTCTGGCAATAAACAGTGAAACTAGAAATGGCTGTTTCTACACACTTTCACTTTGAATGGAACTTCGGCGGAAAGAAAGACCATATTTTTTTCGATGCCGAATCAATTGGAATAACCACAAATAGAATAACGTTTAAGGTTTCTTTCCCTTAGAAAATCAATATTGAAGCTGGACGTAATAATAAATTTTAAATATTTTCGGTTTTAAGAAAGTGTTGTGGATCGTATTATATATTGTAATTAGACGCTGAATTGTTTGCAGAAAACTGCTTCTTGTAATAGGTTACAATTCATTTCTGTGGAAATAAAAGTTTAGAAAGACATTCAATCCGGAAGTAATAGTGAATATGAACCACTTCCGGTTCTGTTAGAGTTTCTTAATGATCATGATATGTTGCATTTAAACCCTGAATTGTTTGCGACTGGGTTATGTTTGCTATCTGACACAGTTCTCGTTCTATGGTGATAAACCTACAAATCCAAAATGGCTAATTCACGCTTTGAATATAGGCTTAATGGGGAAGATATAACAGATTCTAGGAAGCTGAATATATTGTAACACAACCCACATCTCGACATATCTTACCGCCTTCACTCTATATATATCAGTATTGAAATTATATAGCTGTGGTATAAAATTTCATCCAATTTCCATTTCCATACAGTGTTGTGTGTAGTGAGTCATGATATGTTCCCTACAGAGCCTTAATCGATAGTAGAAAAATATTTGTCGTTATATGTTACCGCTTCTGTTCCATAGTGGAAAATATTTAAAACAGAAATGGCTAATCGCTTTGGATTTGAATACGGATTACATAAAAATGGCGAACCTATTTTTAGGACACTGAATTGATTCCAGAAAAACTCGATATCTCTAACCGTTCTAATAGATCTCGATATCTCTAACCATTCTTTCCATATAGAAATAAGTATTGAAACAGGAAATAATACTAAATTTGAACCACTTCCTGTTTTCTTAGAGTTTTGGCATTCAGTTACAGAGTGCTGTCTTGTGATGCTAAATCGTTTGTTAAATGACATATTGTAGATATCTGTTTCCGTTCTATGACGACAAAAGTTCAAACCGAAAGTGGATAATTTTAACCTGTGTTGGTTTCATTAAAACTTCCATGCAGAAATGAAAAATATTCTTGAACTGCTTCATCGAATGTAAAAACCCGTTATGTGATATGTCATATAGTTTTGTTAGGCGGAAAACAATATTGAAAAAGAAATACTCTTAAATTTAATTACTTCCGGCATCGATAGAATACTGTACATAGTAGAGGGACTGTATGTAGATTTGATAAATTGAATTCTTGGCAGCAAACTGATTGTCGCTATCTGGTATTGTTTTTGTTCTACTGTAGAGCGATAAAATTTCAAACTAGACGAATAGTAAATTTGAAAAACGGCCTGTTTTGGTAGAGTATTGTAGTTAGTCATGATATTTTGCCTGTACATACTGAATCGTTTGCGAACAATCTCTTCTTGCTTTCAGTTACCATCTTATTCTATAGTTATAAAGGTTGAAACTAGAAACGACAAACTTGAACAATTGCCGGTTTCAGTTGAGGGTTAACGGAGAAAATTTATTCTACTTTTGGCAGGATGAAGTAATTACACAAAAAGCATTTTGAAAACATTTACCGTTTCTGCTCTACGAAAATTAGTGTTTTACGAAAATGAAAATAATACTAAATTTGAACCAATTATGGTTTCGGTAGAGTAAATTGGATCATCTTGTATTTTGTTTCAAGACACCGAATCGTTTTCAAAATGGATACTTCTCACTATTTGCTACATATTTCCTTCAAATGGCAATATACATTGGAATTGGAAATAATATTAAATTTGAAACACCTCTGCTTTTAATTTGAATACTTCTTGTTCTGGTAGACTGTTGTAGATAGTCTACGTACTGTGGTACGTTGTCTTTACACCCTGAATAGTTTGCAAGGAAACTTTTCTCGCTATATTACCATTTTCTTGGTATACGGATAAACCCTGAAATTCTAAATGACAAATTTGAAACACTTTCGGTTTGAATGGTTTGAATAGAGAGTTAACAGAGGAGACTGAACCTATTCTTTTAACGCTGAACGGTTTACTTAAGGAAGCTTCCCAATATCTTTGACCGCATATGCCCAGATACCTATTGAGACGTACGAACACCAAAGTCGTTCTACAAGAGTTGCGTCGCTTATGTACAGGAAAGAATAAAACGCTAAAATGCCTGCAATTGGTTTCGCAAACATTAAGACCAACAATGTACCAAGGAGACTTCTGTATATAGTTCAAAAATTAGCCGTTATATTATACCAAAATTTGAAACGAGTTGTTGTATGCCCGCTTTGACATTATATAAAGAATAACGAATTTGGGAGTTTTGCAGTAAAACAATTATAAATTAAAGGAACATAATATCTGCTTCTTCGGAATAGTAATACATAGGTCATTTCTTAACTGTCAGGGAGGTAAGGAATTTTCGACTCATGGAAAGTGTTCTATTTGTTCTTCAAGGTCAGTATAAAGAAACTGTTAACTAGACTACTGACACATGATGAGCGTCTGAACATGCGATTTGATAGTGTTTACATCGAGAAAGCTGATGCCTCTCGAAAAGTGTGACAGTGAAAAGTTTAGCTGGATGGCAGACACCGGAAGTTACTTTCTTTTCCACACAATAGAACGCATTGCTGTTTAAATGAAATGCTATGGTGTTGTTCTATCTTTCGTGCTCACCTCACCTTACCTAATCCCCGCTATCCCATAGTCACTAAAATAATTTATTAATAATGTAGCGAACAGATAGAAATGCATTTTGGAAGAAAGCAAAATATTCTATATTGATACAAGGAATGTATTTATTAGTGTAAACATATGTAGCAAAATCTGATTTTAGCTAACCTATTTTAACCCATGGTTATTAATCTAAGATAGTATCCAAAAATGCAACAAAGTAACTAATAATAAAATATATTTTCAAAGTAAAATGTTCCCGCTGTCGTGACTGGAACCCAGGCCCTTTGATTTTTTAGGCCAACGCGTTAACCACTAGACTACTTTATCAACCTTGGAAATTCTGGATTTTCCATTCTATTTATGGTGCAAAAAGGCGAAATTCGGAAAAGATGCTGTCAGAATCACTCAATTATTTCTTAATCAATTATGCTTGTTAATCACAGCATAATCTCTTGAAGAACGCATCCGCCGACGATATGATCGACACTGCCGAAAGAAAGAAACAAAATAAATAATATACTGACCACACTCCTAACCCAAAGAAATAATAAACACTTCTGACCAGAGTATATACACTTGTTTATTAAAAACTAAATTCCAGTGTAACAGTTTCAACAACGTAACGTTGTCTTCATCAGACACCAACTGAAAGAGATATCTTAGAGCGCAGTTATATATACTAAAAGTGAAAGTCCTTGTGTGCATGGGAAGCCATCTGGGTCGGACTTCCCCGGGCGTCACCTTCCGGCCACCTGCCTGAATTAATTACCCTCCCACCTGTGTTTATCTTTTCCAGACACACCTGTTGTTTATCCTGACCAATTGCCTTAAAACATTTTCTCTTAATCTACCTCCGATGCCTATTAGAAATAAATAACAGACTATACTACATACAACTGAGTATAAATACAGCAATACAAATATATAGACATAAAAATAAACTATAAAATATAACAATATATAAAAACTCTATATAACTATATACAATATTAAACTATAACAATATTAAACTATATATACTATTAAATATATGAATATAAATTACATATAAATATGTTCAATCTTGTTTTTTCCCTTCAATTTGTTCTAATAATTTATCCCATAGATCATGTATTAACAGTCCACTTGTCCAGTTCATTAATTTGTCACTTTTCTCTTTCCTTATTCTTCGTGCTTCCTTCCATTTTCTTATCATTGGTCTATTCTCCCTTTCTAGCCCCTTTACACCTTCCCAATCTATATCATGTCCCGTTTCTTTAACATGTTTATATATGGCATTGTTTTCTCTCTTAAGTCTCACATCATCCCTATGTTGTTTAATTCTCTCCCTAAGTTTTTTCCCTGTTTCCCCTATGTATATCATATCACAATCCTTACACGTCACTTTATACACTACACCTTCATCTTTCTCACATATTTCCTTCGTTCTACTTTTCGCTTTCTTGATCATTTCCAAAATTCTTCTTTCTCCTTTTCTGTACGTCTTCACACCACCTCTTCTAAGTAAGTTCTTTAGTACTTCTGTCTTCTCCCCGATGCTCTCTATCCCGTGTCATTTGTTCTCCTCCTCTTCCTTTCTCTCCTTTCTCCTTCCTTTCCTTCTTTCCTCTTCAATTCCGTTCTTCCTTAACTTCTGTCTGTTGTACCCGTTCTGCTCTAGTGGCCGGAGAAGTCCGACCCAGATGGCTTCCCATGCACACAAGGACTTTCACTTTTAGTATATATAACTGCGCTCTAAGATATCTCTTTCAGTTGGTGTCTGATGAAGACAACGTTACGTTGTTGAAACTGTTACACTAGAATTTAGTTTTTAATAAACAAGTGTATATACTCTGGTCAGAAGTGTTTATTATTTCTTTAGTGAGCTCCAGAGTCGTGGTGGATAGAGTTGCATGTGAAATTCCTCTGACTCCTAACCCACTAACTCATGGTCCTTAATTAAATATAACCTTCAAAAAATGCAAGAAAGCACTTATTAATAATAATTATGAACATATTAAAATGTATTTTGGAAAAGCTCATAGCCTACCACCTGAGATTGAACCCTATGTGTTTCATGCAACAAGTGGACACCTTATCAACTTATTCACTCTAAAACCTGCAAACCGCAATTCCCAAGCTTTGTTTGTACTGCATGTGTGTTGCAAAAGAACGCTACGATATGTCATCTACACGAGAATTACTGCTACGACCACTTCCTTCTGCAACTAGGAGTAGTTTCGTATATTTACGAAATCACTCTTCCAATCTTCGATTAATTCGAGAAATAGTTTGGTGCAACAGTATGTTCCCAAAATTGTGGAGTAATACCTACTTGTCTTGCTCTACATATCTAATCTTTTTTTATGAAAGTAGGAGAGGCAGAGCCATGAACGCCTAAAGGTTATTAAGAAATTCAATTTCAAATGAAACTTTAGATAACTCAACTGACAGTTGTCAGTTCAATTGCTGATATATCAATACATCTGTTGTAATCTGTGCATCTAAGTGGACAACGTGTGAGGGTCTCATTCTAAGTGTTTTTGTTTGATTCCTTGTCTGGATTTAAAGTTATTCTTTCAAAGAATTAAGCATTTATGTGATGTGCTCGATTCTTACTGAAAGAGATTTATCTTTCAAAAGGGAAAGGGCAATATAGAAATAGGGTCGACGGAGTAAACCGAGACCTGTTTAAACTTACATTTTAAAACTTCATTTATACTTACTCTTTCGCTTCAGTCTTTTCCTTTCTTTTTACTTTTGTTTCGCTCTCTCCCCACGTTATGCCTCTCTGCATGATCCATATTAATATTCCGATTTTGTTTGCATTAATTCCTGTCTCTTATTACTTAACGTTACTGAAACTTGTTTTATTGATCTCGTGGTTCTCTAAATGCTGAACTATTTATTCATTTGTAATATAATTGGAGGAATACCCTATCCTTTTGTGTTACAAGGTATGCATGTAGTGCTATGTTGCTTCTCCAACTAACTAGCGTTCACTGAAACAATTGTGTCGGAAAACAGAGCTAGTATTCCTTATAGTTTCAATCTCCACAAACTTTACACTGTACATTCCATTTTACTATTTTCCATGTCAAATGTTTAGTTCTACGGTGTCAGTCTCTTGTAACACTAAGTTTAGAGATATAAAATTTGGAATTCGACTTAATTTCACCTAGTTAGAAAGTCATTTTAATGCGTTCTGACTTTAAATCAAGATAAGAACATTATCTTATCACTTACTCATCCCTCCTAATTTAAATAACAAAAAATACTGAAACACGATTTTAGTTATTTTTCATTAAATGTGTGAATATAAAATTTCATGTCTCTAACTTTAAAGAGGTTTAGATATGATCGTCTTATTTTCACTCTATTACCCACCATATTTTGTTTCAGCCTTTTCTCTTCCCTTTTAGTTGAATACCAAAACGAAATTAAGCACGTCTTTAACTCTTCAAATGGAAACTCTAAAAAAACAAATTTGACGTGTCTAGCATAAAGATTTTCTTAGATACATACATATACATCAAATGTAACAATTATAATAATTTGGTTTCCATTTCCCCTATTTGATGTATAATTTCTCCAAAATCTTTTTCCGAGATACTCTTGTTACTTCTCCTACGTTATGTTATAATTGAAAATTTCTAGCTTAAGCAGTGTAGTCTCTGCGTTAATCATCCAGCGTGTCAGTCGGTGACTCACAGCTTTACCTTTATATAGAGATTAATTGTTACACGCACAATGTTACATGATTATAAATTGATTCGTAATAAAAATTCATATTCTGATATTAATTTAATGGACCCTCATACTTAGAGATATATTTTACAGTATGAGTTTACTCTTCATCTGCAGGTTGCAAGTAACCCAAAGGTATCAGTACTTCATGGTTATACTAAATTTTACTACGAAAAGTACCCAATTCGAACGCAGTATGGACTTTGTTTTGCAGCTAACTCTGCTCTTGCGCATTCCTCCAGGTAATATATACAATATTATACATTATGAAACTTAAATTTAATATTAAATAACAAAAACAAAATTTAGCCAAAACAGTAATTGATTTTAAAATATTAACTATAGTTTCTAGATCTTTTAGTTGTCTTGCAGTGGAAGCATCATTAATTTTGAGTATATCAAAAGTGTCAGATTAAACTAATGATATATTACCGAAACAGTTATCACTGTACTTTCTTGCTTCAAAAATAGCGTTTTTTCTACTGATGTAATATTGGTTTCAACAAATGACAGAAGTAGAAAGAAAATGTCTTTGAAGAATAAACACCAACTATTGAATGCAGTGTACATCGATCAACGTTAAGAATTCGTTGCAAAAGTTGGTATAATTTTGCAACTTTCGTATCAGGAATAAAGAATTCTCATGATATAAATCACAGTAACTTGTTTATACTATAAATATAATAATATAACATCTATCAACATGGTGCTTTTTGTGGAATTTATTTTCCAAATAACAGATGAAACACAGTGCAGTAATTAGCCACATGAAACATAAATGAATGATATAAATCGATGGAGCAAATGAAACTGCATTTTAACTTCCAAAAGTTTCATATCCTCCTTGGCAGATGATTAATTGAAAGGCATAAAGAAGTCATTTTGAATTAGAATATTATATGCCAAGTTTTAGGACACTAAATTTCATACCAATTATCGGCCTTCCTAACACAGTAATGCTGACTGCAGCTGATTGAACTCAATTGACTGTAGGTAATCTCAATAACAAATGTTGAATTAGCTAACGCTTTATTCTCTTTTTATTTGAGATTAAAAACAATATGAATCTGCACTATCACTAAACGTTTCTGTAAACTTCGAAAACAAACTTAAATACACAGAGTGAAGGACTATAGGTTTTGTGTTATTTATATTGATGTGCTATTCTCAGTATAGTGAAATCCTCACTCATTTTGTACAAGCTTTGTCATGGATTTTATGCTCTAAAGTCAGTTATTTGTTTGTAAGTTCAAGTACCTTTTATTAATATACAAAATGGGACAAGAAGAAAGTAACTGATACGTAATACATTTGTTTCATTTATATTTATTACACAATGACGTGATCTAGAATTATATATCGTTAGGTTTGCACTTATAGAAGGAAAAGAAAATTTAGTTTATCACAAAGTAGGTCGTTCCTAAAACAATTACTATGACACTACTATATGGCTCTGGACTATAAGAGTAATGGTTTTATTTTCTTGAAAAATGGCGTTTGAAATCAAGATCATGAATATCATAAAATGTTTAAATCTGCTTGATGTAATATGATGTGCTTTTTGCAACGATTAGCTGTTACTGTTTTTCGTTGCAATATTTCTTCAGTAAAATAAAGCTCGATGACACCATGACTTGAAATAGCTGTCGTCGTTGTTACTTCCTTCTAATAGAATTGTCTTTCTGCAAACTTAACGGGCCTCTTGCAGCCTAAAACTCCATGCTTATTTAATAGCCACACCCATACCAATTACTGCAGAGATCACGGCACTTATAGGTAAACCACCAACTACCCATATAATATGAATCTTGATAAAGATTTGCTAAAACATGTCTATTTTACCCTAAGCTGAAGCATCCGCATTTATAAATATAAGCTCCAATGTCTTTAACAGTAGAAGCACGGACATTTTGAACCCCCTAGAAGCAAGAAGCAGTCAAATTGACTGCTTTCGGTTTTTAACTAAATAGAAAATATGGTGACACAGGATTACTATTTTATTGACATTCTCAATGTGACACATTTAGAAGTAAGCCTAGAAAGCGTATTATTTATTTTATTGTTTTCATTTATAAACACTAAGGGCATTAATGTAATATTACAAATATTTATTAATATAATAAATTTAATATCAGTATTTCTAAAATAATGAAAGAAACAAAAGATTACTGTCACTGTTAGGTTTTTAATTTGATTAAAAATAAAATTTGCTATGATATCTTTCGAAAATATCTTCTTAGGAGAAGACCATCACAAAGTCACCCGCACTTGGAGCAGATAATTCGCTTTCGGATCTCTGCAGTACACATTTTTCACAAACATACTTTCGACATTTGTAGTATATGTCAGCTGTTTTCTTTTTTTACACAATCGCTCTTGACATTTTTTCCGCTTGCGTTTGGAAGCGCAGTGACATTGACAATCAAATCTTCGGAAAAGCGTTAGAGATATTGTCACCTTCTGATTTTCTTTGCAGTAGCTTCTCTGTACATCTTCCAGGAATCAATACGCATAATTTACTTTGTGTTTCGTCACCATTTGATCCACGATGTCTACACTAAAATTCATCTGATAGTAATACATTATAGTTTCGTTTTTTTAACTTATAGTGCCCTGGAAATTGACACTGACTTACGCATGGAACTCAACACACAGACACTTGTTGGTTTTACATTTGTAGACAGCTAATTCATTACCACTCTGATCGTGGTAAACATCACAGTGATACAGGTTTCCTTGTTGTGAAGGAGTTATTACATTTGTCACATTTATTCCTTTTCCAGTAAAATGATATATCAAACTAGACACTAGAATTTCACCTAACTGTGCCCCAGCATGACGTTACAAATAATTGCTCAGATATGGAAAAGCATTGAGGATAGACTGAAGGTATGTCGGCTAGTAACCAGATTTTGATGTCTAATTTATCGGGTTTATTTGGCATATATTGCAGAAATCGAACTCTGACTTTCGCATGATAAAGTTGCTCGCCAAGTTCACGGTGTCATGTGGTTTGTAACATTTTATGCCGGTCTCAATAAACTCACCCCACAGTTCCGGCTCGAATGCGAATTTTTTTCCTTGACGTGATGCAGATCTTGTGCTTTTTCATGAAGTATCAAGTACCGTTTTGTTGCTCAGAACCTATCCCTACTCATTATTTTCCTATAAATTGTGGCTCTGTTGATCTTTCCCACAAGACCCCGCTGGGCAATGCCGAAACACCTCCATAAATAATAAGTCCCAAATAAGACTGTTTCGAAGGAGCTAAAAGTCCGTGTTGCTGATTGCAGTTGTCTATATGCTTTAGAAATGACGCACTTTAGGATATACCTCATCATAGATTTATCAAATAGTAAACGAAAAATACTACTACATTTTTCCTCAGACACTTACCACTTGGCAGAATTTGTCGGTCCTGGAACTTCGCAAACCATATTCTGCTTACATGTACCTCACCTTGTCCCAAATCCAATTTTCTCTACAATGTTTAATCTGGATCAATCAAACTGTCACCACTATTGGAGTTGTTGTCTCCATCGTTGTCTTCCTCTCCTTCATCACTTGAATATAAAATGTTCTCTTCAGGTCCAAAATCACTCCAGTTTCCATACCCTTCACTCGAATCCTCAAACTAATCTTCTAAGAGATTATGTAAAACTCCAAGTTTTCTTGAGTTCTCATCGTAAAATGTCAATGTACACGGTTCAGCTCATACAACTCCAAGTGCACAATAACATGTAGATATTGACCGCATGTATCTGAACTAATTTGTTTTTCGACCATAAAACACTGAGAGATATCTCATAACACAAAAAATGAAGTTATAGTTATAACTATGTATCGGAATATACCTAATAAAACAATAAGTTATCTTAAATTTTTTCTCTCTCAAATTACAATGAATAAACGTTTCAATTTTTCTTTTGTCTAAAAGTAAGAAATATTTAATACTGCCATATGTAACTTACAAACACTAATTTCCTATATTCTTTATAAGGCAGTCAAAATGACTGCTTCGTGCATCTAGGTATAACTGACGATAGCGCCCCTGTAAAAAGAAGCATTAAGTTATTATTAATGTTATCAACAAGTGGGCACAAAAATATTAAAAGAATTTCAGGGCCTTAGCGAAAACATTACAGAATTGATACGAAATTACGTTTCTCGAAGCAGTCAAAATGACTGCTTCGTGCTTCTAGTTTTAACTGTGAGGCGAACATTGTAACGTTCAATACGTATCTTTTTTGAAAAATGTCCTACAATTTTCCTTGAGAACTAATACATCAAACGTATGACAAACATTGTCGTTTATACTGGTGCTGCGACATCGACCAAGACGTATCATATTCTGGTATTCCATTGATTCTGTTTACTTCAATATTTCCACCAACTCTAAGCGCTATTATCTAGTATATTTTAAAAGAGCTTTTCAAAGTCTGCACATATTGGTGATAAGTATAGTATTTATTACGTATGTTACCATAGTAATTTTTCAGTTCTCATATTCTTGCTTCTAACGTTTACTGCAGCATAGGATCAATAATTTTTAACGTGCTTATGAAACATTAAAAATATATCAATAAAACAAATCATTATGAACTTATGATCAAAAAAACAGAGAAAACACTTAAGCATTCACGAAGTTAATAATAAATAGATTATTAACATTTCATAATTTCGTTTTTTTGGCCCCCATCCTGAAATTTTCTTGTTAGTTGAATTGCGATAAAAACAATACACTCGTAAAATAAGGAAACATTGTGCTGAAATTCTCAATTGGCACAAAAGTTAATAGCTTTGAGTTTCTAAAAGTAACGAAATGATTTCATGTTCATTTTAACATCACTTCTTTAAAAAAGTCTGAAATACAAAATTACACGATTATCGAAAATGTCTGCCCAAACCGGGGCTGTTTGTTCTCCCAAAGTAGATGCCACTACATAAAGAGGTTGTAGATCCCTGCTAAATATTTGAGACGTAATGCGTTCTTGCTATTTTGCCGCCAATGTCTAAGAAAGGAGGCACACTTCTTGTGAAACACATGAAGATGAACCTGGTGTCTTCTTGTAACATTGATAAATTTGGTAATTTTTGCATCTTTCTATAGCAAAGATTTAATGTAGAGAAGGTACGCAGAACTTAGCAACAAATTGTGCGTTTTCGCAAATCCAGAATGTGAACGTCCTGAAGTCGAACAATGAGCTGACTGAAACACTTTCACACACTAAGAAGCTGGAATGGTAATCAACAAATGTGTATCCATTGGACGTCGATGTTTATGATATAGCAAAACATCATTCATCCCATGTCGAAGTGTCTGACGTTCAATTCCGTAATATCCCGTGTCTTCCCTTCCAGAAAAAGAATAATATCCTTGTATCGTGAATCCTTGCATGTTTTTCTTTCAGTCTTTAGTTACCTTGTACAACTAAGACAAGGAGATCTTCTAGGTTTTTCTGTTCATTCACTTCATCACTTTTACAACGAACAAGGTGACAAAGCATATTGGCAAGACTATTGCATGTACCCGAAATATGGGAAATACTATAGCTATTCATTTCAAGCTCTGACAAGATAAATGAAAACTTTGCTCTAATTCTTTGTTCGACATAAATGGACTAGCGAGCAACAAGAAGTATGCAAAAAAGTAAGATCTAGTAAAATATATCAACGTAAAACGCAACACAGCTAATTCCAACTGGAAAGGATGATAAAGTTTTTCATGAGGAACCATAGCTCGTGAACTATAAGCTATCTGAATTAATGGAGTGTCTTCTTATCGCATTCAGATTATAACACTATCCTCGCCAGACGGTGCACGATGACTTCTGGTAATCTTAGGCTGAAATGTCATAAGGATGAAAGTAGATAAAAGTATTTCCTCAAGTTTCTCAAATGATTGTTGTTTTACAGGAGTCCATTTACATGGAAGGCTTTTTAAGGGACGTTCTAAAGGCGACTCTAAATGATAAAATTTAAAAACATTGTTTCTAACAAACGAACACAACCCTTTGAAAAAATATTTTCAACTGTTCTTCTGTTATGGGGCGTTTGTAAATCTTCACATATTCAATAATTCAGCCAGAAATTACAATACCACGCTTAGGAATGCGGTGCCTCAAAATTTCCAAAGAAAAATGACCCAATTTTGTTTCTTACGGAGATAATTTTAAGCCTCTATATAATAGACGTTCAAATATTTTGCGTGCTGTATCAATAACGCCTTCAATTGCATTATCTGGTCAGATAATGTTGTCAAGGTAATAAAATACGAGAAACCTTGTAAATTGGAGTCCCAGGCATAGCAAATCTCATGTGCTACAAAATATAGGATTCGTAGGCAATGTAGGAAATTTTACCAAATCTCGTAACTTGCAACGTTAAATCATATGAACCCAAATTTGAATTCTGTGCTAATTATTATCCTGTTCCAAAAGAGAGTGGGTGGAAATAAGCTGGAATGACACGAAAACGATGACAATTCGTGAGAACCAAGTTGAAACCGAACTAAAGCTTTTTTGTTAACTGTAAAAAGTTTCCAAGTAACAGATTTTAGATAACCATGAGTTGCATAAAGTTTAGCATAACGTGGCACCAAACCTGACTTACCCACGACACTTTCGGGTCCCAAATTCAACAGTATGAGAGGCTTAATTTCATTGACGGTAACATTAACTAGCGCATGCGCACTCTCAATCTGAATAGGCACCATAACACGTTTAAGAGCTAATGTTCGTGGATCATCATCTCCATATATTAGTTTAAATGACTTCTGCAGTGGGAGCAATACGATTTTATTTTCCACATTCATTGCAAATAACTAGACGCCCCTCAAATATTCTATTTCGTGAATTATTTTCCAACCTACCACTAGGACGATTTTGTTGTAAATATTGGTCATTGGCCTATCTGTAAAAGCTACGTCTATAATTGTTACTATAATTGTTCTTATTACGTAAATAAAAAGGATGTTGATCATTTGTTCTTTTGTTACTTACAGTTTGCAAAGACAATTCTGTCAATTGTTTTTTTGTATAGCAGACAGGTGATCTTTAACTTGATCAGTTTCCTGTGAATGTGCGCTTCAGAGGGCAAAGTAAAAACTACAACTTGGGAAAGCTGAGTTGGGTATAAGAAGTCGATAGAATATACTCAGGCTGATTAATATGCATGAGAGAAGAATTGGCAACACAACGAATTCTTCTCAGTGAGCTTTTTAATAGCTCTTCGTTCTAAATACACACCCACCTCTTCTTGTTCTAATAAAATTGAACTAATGCTTCAACCCAACATATATTTTTTTTGGTTCATATATTCTTGAGATAAACCATCAACAATAAGCTGCACTTTCTTTGATACTGGCGTTTCCTTATTATTACGCAAAATTAATTTTCTCTTATCATGCCCTAAGATAAAATACTTTCTTCTTCATTCTATTATTCTGTACTCCTATCTTGCTCTGTTAATTCTGTTATTCTGTATTCATACCTTGCTCTGTTGACTGAGGCAATAGCAAATCCTTGACACTGGCTATCAACTTCTGTTTGCATTGATTATATGTCAACTCAGGAAATTCTTTTGTTTCGAGGTGGTTTCGAACATCAAACTAGCCAGACACATAGAAGATAATAGATTGAGAAAATAAAATAAAAGTAATGAGCGAGGTTGTTGAAATATTATTATTTATGGAAAGAATCTGCAAGTGCAGTTAATTTGATAAATAGAAAGATTTATGAAAATGCTTCCAGGAATATTTAAGACAAACAAAGTCTTTTGTAATTAAAACATGATTAAACAATTGACGTAGTAGATGAAATAAATCTAAAAGTTCGATCACGGATTCGAACCAGGAGACTTAGACGAGGACTATCCATACAATACAATACAGTCGACTGTCAGCCGTTATAAGGCGGTGCACACTCTCCTCAGGTTCTACGTTGTTGTACATAAGGTGAACTCTACAAACTGTAAGAAAGACTTGTAAGGTAGGAAAACATTTGTCACGTTGGATTAGGCGTACATTTATTAGAATTATAACAGTAACATTAAATTAGGTAATATGAAACACCTCTCAAGCGATGCCGAATTTACGGCCACCACAGAGAAAGTTTCTGACACGGAATCATATATGTGAACAGGCGGGGAACCATGAATGTGAAAACTATTCATTTTGTGATATTTCTGATGGTAGTTTGGACTCCTTGCCTTGTAAATTGAAATCATTCATTTGGAATATTTAAAGAACGTGCATAATATCATGTTGACTGTGTGTGGCCAAACTGCAGGAATGTGTCCCATGTAATTCTTAATATCAGCGCTTCAACTTGGATGTTGGAGCGGAAACATCAATGTACTCACATAGTTCATTATTATGATGATACAACGGAGTTACTAAATATATGTGATTGGTTAAGTGTAGTTTGAAAATTGTTCGTCTATAAACTGAACATTCTTTTGTAATTTTGGAAAATGGAAAACTTGGATGTGTCATGAATTTCTGGTTATTTCATGCATTTATTTCATCAAAGAGAACCATTTTCTACTCTAGTAACCTAAACAAGTTGCAGTATTATCAACCCCGTATTTTCGTTCTACAATGTTCCACAAAATTTATTATTTGTTAGCCAATCCTCTATCCTCTCTAATTATATGTGAAACTGTAATTTTTTACTAACATTTGCTTACTCGTTTCCTTATTTGATTCCACTATTTTTTATTATTTTCTGAACTGTAATTTCGAAAACCAAGGTCAAGACTCAAAGTGTACTCTTATTGAAACAAGTTTGTCGTTTTAATTTCTTAATTTTATACAATCTTTTTCGGTGTGAGGTTCAAAACGTTCAATGTTTGTTTCGGTTTTATGCAAAGGACTAATAGATCCATTAAAATTTGTCGAACTTAGATAATGAGATTACTTCAATCGGAATTTATGCTTTAGCTTATATAAAAATTTAAGATCTCGTAAGAATTCCAGAGGTAACCGATATATACAAAATGATGTACTAAGAATCAGCGCATTACATAATATACGAAATTCCAGGCAACACTGTCCTGTGCAATGTGATATAATTGAACCTTCATATAAAGTACTTGATGGTAGATGTGGCTAACGTGGAACGGATTAAATATTTAAGATAAAAAAATTCCATAATAGGAGCAGAGGGAAACGATTTAAAAAAAGCTGCGTCTCCCCGCTGAATTGTTAAAGTTAGTATCTGTATTAAAAATTGTTTGCTCCTCGGATCTCTGTTTTCACAACCACTGTGAACCAATTTGTTTCACTAGATTATTTTCCTCTTTTCTCGTTTCAACACTGATTGTTTAAACAGCAAAGGCAATGAAAAATGGTGCTCTTTCAAGCATTTTATATTTTAAATATTTTCGTCTACACGCTGTTTCTGCCGCACTTCCAGCTCCCTTAGATGTTGATACGATATGAGAAGCTGCAAACGTAACAACACAAGGGTAAATCCATAGCAAGTGGTCCAATGCATGTTGCTCGACAATTTTTAAAAATTCTGATTTTCTGTGTGCTGTTACCTTAACATGTCATTAGTTCAAAATTAGCATGATTTTAATTTTATTGGCTTTTGGTTTCGAGTGGCAGCCATATTTGTTTTCGAAGATGTGCCATTTTGTGATGTTGTAAGGGATTACAGAATCTGAAATATCTCAGCCCCTAATTACCCTATCGGTGTGAAACTAAAACCAAAATGTTCATTATGTTCCGCACTTTTAGAGTGTATATTAGTTATTGTCATTCATAAACTATAAATGGGTGAAATTAAAATTTGAAAAAGTAGGTGATTGACGTTAAAAATCCCAACTTTGGCACCTATTATTTTTAAAAAGGAAAGGGGTCAGGAAGTTGAGATTTACTGAATTAAGATATCTGATATGGTTCTTATCACTCACCAAGTTTCAGCCCTTAGACGTGTCCCCCTTTGTTTCTAGAAATTATCAAAAATTTAGAAAAATGAAAAAAGTGCATATTTCACAGGTATATATCTCTGGTGGGGGATCTGATAAAAATATACAATTCCTCCCCATAACAGGTCTGCATGATATTATTCTATACCCAAAATTAGGAGTTTCAGATTAGACTATAAGTACCTTTATTATGAACACAAAATTACCTATAAATAAGCATAGGCAAAAGTACGGATAAACGAGAGTTTACTGTATATCCATCATAAATCGGGTGGCAATGGATGAATAATGCATATAGTGGTTAAGCACAACATACAAGAAAAAGTGTTATCCTGTTAACAAGCAAACAGAATAAATGTACTGAAAACACACATGCACAATCGTGTTCAGACATCATCAGATAGAAATTCACTAATAGTGCTTCACTCAGATGCTTACAGCGCAAGAAGACGGTTGTGTTTCTGCAGATCTGTGTATCAATCAGTGATGTGCCGTAAACTATAATTTTACGTCTACGCGATTGTCTACTGTAATCTATACGTAATCTACATTACACCTTTTCCCGTGTAGACTATGTAGACAACCACTATCAAATGTAAGGAACAATTTCGTTGCTCGTTTGTTCATATTTCCTCATTCAGTTGTTTCGCTTCGGTGCAAGAGAGCATTTTTGCCGATCCCAAACGTTTCAGCATTCTTGCCAATTTGATGTCGAGAACAGAACCCAAACAACCCCTGCGGGGCTTCTAACCCGTTCCTACTATTACTACTACATTAGCTGTGGATCTATATAGTACAAGGGCAAACTTATTTTAATGAAAAAAGTTTAATGAAAATTTAAAAAAAATGACCGTTAAATCACTTTTTGAATATTATTTTTAATCCTATTTTAACGAAAGAAGTGTTATAAAAATTTTAAAAGTAGTAAAAAAAACTGTCCGTAGGCAGGATTTGAACCCACGCCAAAAACACTTTCTTCACTAGCATGTTGTGCTAGCCCACTTTTTTTTTTTTTTGTCGGTCACTTGGCTATCAGAGCCGACAACATTTGCCGTTTACTTTGTGCTATATGTAGATCATGTCTTGTGATATCGTATCTGTATGGACCAATCAAATCAGAGGATATCTGAAACGTTTGGGATCCGCAAATATGCGTGCAGCGAAAGATTAGGGAAACGAGTAACATATAAAAAGTAGAGGGAATTATCTAATATGTATGTTTACTCTGCTCTGCACATACCACTTCCTTAGATTTTCCACTTCGAGCACTGCTTTTGTAATGAAATTTACAAAACTAATTCTCACCTGTGAGCTTTCAGTCTTGAATATGCTGTATTTGCCATTTTTTTTCTTGCATATTTTACAAAATGCATAATATTTTTCATTTTCCTTCAAGACGAAACTAAGTATTCGAAAGTTACTATTCGCTGGTCTAGGCATTTTATTTTGTACGCAATTTCGCAAGGTAACGACAAAAGAAAGCTCCTTTATTGTCCACGACGCCGTATTAAATTACGTGTTGTTGACATATTCTACATAGTCTACGTTGTTTACATTGTCTACGCATAGTTGACACGTAAACGTAAACTATAGTTTTTTTACGCGTAGACGCACATCTCTGGTATCAATACTGCATCAAATTAGTGAAGAAAATGGAATGTGATGTAGGCAAATGTATTGGTAAAGAATATCATAAATGTGTGTATGGGCCGGTAGGAAAATACATTACGTCCCTTAGTGACTTCAGTGAAGAGAAGAGGAATCTTCTGCTAATGCGAACAAGCAGTGGCATTGCAAACATATGCAACTACCATGAAGTGAAGTTTTCTTGAAAGTATCATCATCTTTTTGGTAATTCGTGTTGCGACCCTCTGAAAATCCATTAAAAAAACTATAACAAAAGGACTTTCAGAAATTTCGAGTGCACATTTACTAAAGGACAAGAATTATGCAGTAGATCTGATTTCTGGAAAATCATTATGTGCTGAATGCTACACAATCTTTGTTGTATAAGAAAAAAGCAAAATTGAAAACAATAATGTTGAATCAGGACTTCAGTTTCTACTGACTTTCAGGAAGTAAATGTGAGAAAAGCGTTCTTGCACTGCCTCCAAACAGGTGACACAGTTGCATGTATCTTGAAAGAAAAGTGGTACATTGGAATTGTTAAAGATGTGAGTATCGAACATGATGATGTGAAAGTGCTTTTTTACGAACCCCCAGGTCCATGAACTTCATTCAAAATTTCAAGAGATGACAAGACATGGGTACTTTTCAAGAACATTTTACGAAAGCTTAAACCCAATAAGCTTACAACAGCAACGGATCGGTGTCATACTATCACTCCGCAGTTGTGTGATCAAATATCCAAACTTTTTGTCGAACAAACTGTTTAAGTGGTACGTAAGAGCCAGTATTGTTCTTGCACGTTGTGCTTAACTACTCTATGCATTATTCATCCATTGCCACCCGATTTATGATGGATATACAGTAAACTTTCGTTTGTCCGTACTTTTGCCTATGCTTATTTATAGGTATAATTTTGTGTTCATAATAAAGGTACTTATAGTCTAATCTGAAACTCCTAATTTTGGCTATAGAATAATATCATGTAGACCTGTTATGGGGAGGAATTGTATATTTTTATCAGGTCCCCCACCAGAGATATATACCTGTGAAATATGCACTTTTTCCATTTTTCTAAATTTTTGATAATTTCTAGAAACAAAGGGGGACACGTCTAAGGGTTGAAACTTGGTGAGTGATAAGAACCGTATCAGTCCTCTTAATTCAGTAAATCTCAACTTCCTGACTCCTTTCCTTCTTAAAAATAATAGGTGCCAAAGTTGGGATCTTTAACGTCAATCACCTACTTTTTCAAATTTTAATTTTACCCATTCATAATTTATGAATGAAAATAACTAGTATACACTCTTAAAGTGTAGAACTTACTAAACATTTTGGTTTTAGTTTCATATCGATAGGGTCATTAGGGGCTGAGATATTTCAGATTCTGTAACCCCTTACAACATCACAAAATGGCACATCTTTGTAAACAAATATGGCTGCCACTCGAAACCAAAAGCCAACAAAATTAAAATCATGTTAATTTTGAACTAACGACATGATAAGCTACCTGTACATAAAAAATTAGATTTTTTAAAAATTGTCGAGCAACGATTTATTCCTTTTCTGGACCACTTCAAATGGATTTACCCACAAGTGACATCCCATACTAGACATTGTCCATTTTTCCAGCGGATTAACGTGATGCCATCTGGTCTTTTTCCATCATCCCTTGATAAACCTGATGGTCCTAAAATTGGAGGCACGTCTATGCTGGCCAGAGCACGCTTTACGATATAATTTAATTCAGCGTGACGGGAGACTCTGCCTGCGCTTTTGGCACGTCTCAATTGATACAAACAGTTTTCATTGACTTGCTCCCGACAAATGCATGTAAATTTTTTACACATGTTCACGCCAAGGCGTATTGGAACAAAAAGACGAAAAGAATTGTTATCTATGAAAGTCCCAATATTTCTCGATGGAACTGATTGCAAGCATGTGCCATATTCTTTTCTTGTAAGGTCTTAAAGCGAGCTATATCAGATACATTATCCAAAACATAACTCTTATTCAATAATTTATTTTAAGATTATTTTGTAACAGCTTTTCAGTACTTGAAATGTGGATAATATATCTTGTCAAAATAAGAATTTTTATACGTCAATTGCTTCTATCAAGTGATAAATGAACACATCATCCACGGGAATGTTAAGTATGTTGGAGATGAGTGGTCTCACCCCATAACACGAGGAAACATAACCTGGGAGAATCTGGTCGGACACTCTGCGGGTGTTCAAACCTGCGAAACGGATTGGAAAACTAGCTTGTGTCCATTGTATTTGATTCATAGATATATTTACCCTAGACTATAATGCTCTTGCCAGGCAGGCATCCATTTGCAGAAGTAGTATACAGTGTTGGTGTAGTTCGAAGAAGATATTGTAACTTTGGTATACCCATGCAATTCTAGAAGGAAATATGCCAAGTGAGATGGTAAAACTTTCAACCGTTCAATAACAGTTTTAAGCTGATTTAGTTGTTCATTAAAAGCTATTTCGTAACCTGTTTCATGCAGTGGAGTACCTAGAAGAAATAACGGGTTCGCATTAACTGTTCGAAGACCAGGAAGAAGCTGTTGAAATTGTGATTCATACATATATTTACTCTAGACTATAATGCTTTTTTTAGGCAGGCATCCATTTGCAGAAGTAGTGTACCGTGTTGGTGTAGTTCGAAGAAAATATTGTATACCCATGCAATTCTAGAAGGAAATATGCCAAGTGAGATGGTAAAACTTTTAACCGTTCAATAACAGTTTTAAGCTGATTTAGGTGCTCATTAAAAGCTATTTCGTAACCTGTTTCATGCAGTGGAGTACCTAGATGAAACAACTGGTTCGCATTAACTGTTCGAAGACCAGGAAGAAGCTGTTGAAATTGTGATACAGCAGCGGGATTCACTCGTCCAAATGTTAAAAAAAACTTAACTTCTAAACCAATGCTTTTAGACTCTACTAATAAAATATTCACTTCCTGAAAGACGGATTGTGGGAAACCACCCAAACTACCATCATCCAGATAAAATAAGTTTAGTTCAAATGATAATATGCAAACTATAGGACGGATTGATAAGCTGAAAAACATTGGGCCAGAGGATCTCCTTGTTGGCAACCGACCTTGGACAATATTGTTTTCTCTCCAGAAAAAAAAACAACATTGATGGACAAGCATAGCTTTCCCAGAAAAAGGGGTAGGTGGCAGGGAGCTGTTGCTTTATTTCACTTAACATGATATCACAAACCAGGTTGAGAATGACGTGCAGTCAATTTTCATGATTCTTGATAAAATTTCGAGTTAAGTGAATAATTGCTTCACACCCTCTTTCAGTTTAATTGGTTGTTCTGAAAATATGAAAAGCATTGCTGCTAAACACTGGAGCATGCGAGCTTAGAAGCCAATCTTCTTAAGGTGCATTCTACAGCTATAGGACGAATTCCGCCTTATTTCTTACGGAGTGCACAAAACGTGGCTCCAAAGAAATATTTTCGTAAATCTTGAGGCACTCTTCCACACAAAATAATACTAATTTACCTCGTTAGTTTATCCAATAATATTTCCGCTGCTTCCCCTGCCAATTTGGATAACAGATCCTTTAGATGTTGTGGAGATAAGTCATCAATACCTGGAACTGAACCACTGGGAAAACTGTAGATAGCTCTCGAAACCATCTTAGCATCCACCGTTAATACAGGGTCACTTTCCAAAGGAGGATCTGCAAAAGACAGTTCCCTAGATGGCATGGGATGGGCATGGGATGTTTGTTGGTTAGAAGCTTATAGATCTCCTCGTTGACTGGGGCCAATGTGTCATCAGAGCTTAAGAATCGAATTGCACTTTTTGTGTCAAAATCCAAAATTTTTCTGCCACTCTTTTGGAAAGCTCTGATTCTTTTCTTTTTGAAGCGATTTGTTGGTGGAGAAGACAAATTTAGGTTTTCTTTTACGATGTTTGTGAGAGAGTTATTCTTTCTCTCAGTTGGTACATGGAGTCCATAATAAAGGAAATTTAATATTTTTTTCCGGGCAGAGGTACCATTTTAATTTACACAATCTGCATTGATTAAAGCTAACTTCTTCGCAACAACATATCGAGCTCCTTGGGGAATTCTTTTCAGAATGAAAACTTTAGATTTTAACTTTCCAGTTCTATCGGAAATTCATCTGCTTCACAAACACTATGAATTTCTTGTTGAGCATGTTTACGAGTGTTGTGAATATTTAATCCTTTCCTTGTTGGAAACGTGTCTAAACATGAACGACAAGTATGGACAGTGTTTCCCAATAACGTAAATTCGTTTCCGATATATTAATATTTGGCATGAGACAGCAATTCAACTTTTATAATTATAGCAAATAAATGAATTTTTTAAAATAAAATTGAAATGTCTTTTTCATTTTTGGAGTTCAATCAGTTGAGGAAATGTAACGAATTCCTCCAACGAAAAATGATGATAACTATAAAATTTCTGGACTTGGAATACAATATCACATTTCCGCATATGTTTGGAAAAGATCATTCATTAAAATTCACTAAAACTCACTAAAAATGCGGAGAAAGTTTTTACAGCATGTCTATTCCGATCAACAATCAACAATCAACCGTACAAAATTATGAAAGGAACAAAAGCTGGGTCAAACCGAGTAGGCGTATATGCAGTACATTATACAGGAACCATAACAAAAAAATTATATACATCTTCAGAACTATTCGATTTAAAGTGTAGCCTATAATCACATTCAAATATTCTTACTTGAAATCTTGTAATATGTACATCTTTACTCTTGGCACATGTTTTTTTTTTTTTTCAGAAAGTTTGTGGAATTTGGTATCAACATTTCATAATTGAAATACTGATTTCTCCTAATTGAAAATAATCTGGGGATATCTGCGTATATCATTTTTGTCGGACTATTATTGATTTATTATTTGTTGAACTATGGTAACGAAATTTATATACATAGAGGAAGGATAATTTCTTCATAAGACATTGTAACTGTAAAATTAATTATAAGTATGAAAATAACCAATAAAGTTCTGTCGCTTTAACACCCACCATTTTCGAACATTGATGTATCACATAATTCACTCACATTGCATTGTAGTCATTATCACTCTCATATCTGGCATTGTTCCTTTAAACTGATGCCTAAATATGTTCATTTTATGTATGTGTTGGTATTCCGGCGCGTAATTCCTCTTCTAGTGTTTCATCACTGTTCTTAAAATTACTAAACAACCTCTACACTGTCTGCGTAGTCATGACACCCTCACCAAAGGCCTGGCATGCCTTTTGCTCCAATGAAGAGGCGTTTGACCATAGTTTGAGCTCGTACAGCAAACACAGCTTTATGACTCTCTGTGGAGACCCCATGTTGATTCTGTCTTTACGCAAGTTCTCGGTGCAACTGATCTGCCTCAAGCAAGCAGTACGTTGGATATACCGACATGAACAACTGTCCTTCTTCATGTCTCCATTTGCATTCATCTCATGCTATAGGGTCCAATTGAACACATACCTCCCCCAAAGAGAGGGGATAACGTAGACATTTTGAACCATGCAAATATTTACAGATGGACATTGTTTGAAATATTCTGTAATACCGTCAGGCAAACAGTACCGTTAACCCCACATAATATTATATTTTTCAAATGGTAAACAATTTCGGAGATGTGAAGAAAACAGTAAATTTGTTACTTAAATGAAACAATTTGTGGGAAGATTTCAAAACAAATTTTCATATTCTTTTGTTTGTAATAAGGTGAGGGAAGCAATTCCCACAGATCATTACGTGTTTTGAATCTACATGTAAGAAGATTATTTACAATACGGCACTTGTTTTACAGTGATAGATACTAAAAGCGCTGCAATATCATAAAATATTGAGAAAACAACTAATACTTCTAGGCTTCTACAATAGTAATAGTGCAAGTGAGTCGAACGAGGTAATGTGCATTTAAATCAGCTTACTGTTAGAGTTAAATATTAGTGTTATTATCTGACTCATTTCGAGCAAGTATAAAAGATATCAAAGAAATATAACAGTTGACGTTTACAAATGAGTTTACCTTGAAAACATTGGTAATACATCCAACTACGTATACAGTTTTTAATGAATGTTGTTATCACAATGCCATTGTAGGTAGTTTGATATTTCAAACAATTATAAAGATATGAAGAAAATGTTAAAATAGTATATGTTACTTAAATGAGGGATTTGATGGGTAAATTTTAAAACAAACTATGATATTTTTAGCTTTGTAAAACTTGACGTGGGCCATTTGAAAAAAAAAATATAACTTTATGTTGGGTCAACAACATAATTAACATGGTATTATCACAGAGTATGACAAACAATGCCTTCTGCTATGTTTGAGTAGGAAAAACATTCCGTGGTTTTGCCTATCAACTTAAAAGTTACAACAGCGTATGAAGAGAAATACCCTGTTTGTACCTTGATAATTTATAGGGTTGAGAGGCACGTTCGGTAAGTGGTCGAGTACTTAGGAGTGTATAGCAGATGACATTCTTTTCCTAGGTATTCTTCAAACTTCCCTGTTTCTTTTCTTTCCTTCTATTTCTACTAATTATTACATAATCATTCACTTTCATTAAAAATAATTCCTACCCTATGGCCTAAAAGGCATACCCGTAAAACTTAAAAATAGAAATTTAATTTCATTCCATTTTACAGGTTGGTCAAGAACAGAAACAAAAATGAGAAAATTGAAGTATTTGATATTAATCGTGTACGATTTTCATATTTTGTAACGAATCCTCCAATAAACCTCAAGGTATGTTTACTTTTTTAAAACTGAATAAACTATTTGCAGAATGATAAATCATAAACTTTTCTTTGATTGATTCACATTATGTGAAACTAAGTTAATTTCATTTTATACTAATAAACTTACTTCACTTAGATTATTATAGTATTTAGACCATTTCATTTGATTTTGACTTAAACGTCACTTTTTAGCAGCAAGGCTAATAAGACGCAAATTTACAGGTTAACGTAAGATCCGAACTACACGAACTCCTGCTTTGAATTGAACATCTCACAGAAAAAGTGAGTACACTAAAATATTTAGATGAGTACAAATATAAGCACAAGTGGTAAAATAAGAATTTACTAAAATTTCTAATGAAAATGGCAAATATCAAAATTTTGTATCTATGAAATATTCAATAAGTATGCATACTGCATAAAATTAATAAACTGAAATATAAGGTCAACATATGGACTACGCGTCTAAAATGTGTACAATATGTTATTAATCTCTAAAAATATTAAAATAATATCTTGACGTAAAATTCTTACAGGTTTTATGAATTATTTACTATGACATAATAGCTTTGCGTACAATTAATTGAGACATTTTGTGATTGTGTTTCAACAATTACAATTACCATTTATTGCCTGAACCATTAACGTATCAATATAATAGCTGCCGATATGCTAGAGCTTATAAACGATCTCTGAAATACTAGTTAGGGATTTCTTTCAAAGTAAGGTCCGCTCCACAAAAAAAATGTGCCATCAATCATTTCGAATATCATATTTTTTTTAAATTCTACTTGCCTTGAAATAACTTTCAACTTGATTTTCGTAATTCGACGCGGAGTCCGAAAATTAGTTTTCTCTCGGTTTCTCTAGGAAAGTGAACAACACTGGGGCAATCAAGACAGCTATTGCTCGTTCAGCACATCCAGACACAAGTTCGTATTGTTCGCCTGGGATCGTCAAGATGGTAAGGTCACAGCGTTCCACAAAGCGGAAAAGAGTCTCTCATTCTGAGCCTAGTAGCTACGGAGAGAAGCCACGCTTTGACGTCGTGGTCAAAAGAGGAAGTGCGACCGATTGTCCGCTATGAATGTGAAATTGCTTATCGGGAGCAGAAAACCATAACTGCCAATTAGAAGTCACACCTGGTGTTCTGTTTTTGGTTTCGGATTCTCCTTTGTATATTCAAACATTTGTGAAATCGAAAAATTGAAGCAGCTTCCGCCTGAGAGACCAATTCCTCAGGCACAATATTTTAGAGAAGAAAACGTGAAATGTGTAAAACGTGAAAATACTCTAATAGAGTCGAAATAAGTTGTCTGTTTTCACAAATCTTGATTTCTGTCTCAAACACAATACCATTCCTGATTACAGAGGTCCTGATCGATCGTGTTCCAAGCAGAATTTCCTGCCTTTCCTTAAGCACTCTCAGATTTAACAACCCTAAGGCTTCACTTGCGGGTGCTCCGTCCGACCCACTATCCCAATCGAAATAATGAAATCAGAGAGAAACCTATCACACAAACCCACACAAATGTCACAGATCAATACCGTGATCATGCAGTTTATTTACACAGTCACACACACACTCAGGCACTTATAGGTCTGTGAAGCGGACCCCAGGGAATAGATTCGGTGTATCTTTTTTTTTTTTTGTTGCAGAAACCAAATTTCGAAACACCAAGAAAATCAACTGTGTCTTTTTTATGGGCGAGAACTGTATCCATTTTGCATAGGGAGAATACACGTAAGACAACCATACAAAAAAGAAAAGAAAAGAACTAAGTCCTGTCCAGGGTATGGATTCTATGTAGTTTGGTACACAGGATTTAAATTTCGAAACCCCAATACGATGGATTGTGTCAGTTTTTTAATGGACGGAAACCTTTAGCGAATTTTGTGCGAAATTTCGCAAGACGACCAATAAATGAAAAATTGACACGGTCAATCGTCTTATACCGTGGAAATTTGGGTTCTGTGTGCCTAATATATCGAATCCGTACGCTGCAAAGAACGTTTTTTTTCTATGGTTGGGTAACATGTATCCTCCCTATCTAACATCGCTGATGTATCACCGTTCGTCTTAGAGTTTCGAAGTTTTGGATTCTATGTTACAAAATATGATTTATTGCTAGCAACAAATAACATCAATATATATCTATATATCTATATATCTATCTATCTATCTATCTATCTATCTATCTATCTATATATATATATATATATATATATATATATATAGTCCTAATGTTGGGGGCGCGGTGACTCAGTGGTAGAGCGTTCACCTCCGGCGCTTGGGGTCCCTGGTTCGATCCCAGCCTACGCCGTGTGGACTTTATGGTGGACAAACACCGTGCTCGTGGGTTTTCTCGGGGTTCTCTCGTTTCCTCCCACTTTCTTCATATCACCATTTCATTCATTTCTCATAATCACCGTTTCCTTTAGCCTAACCGGCATAACTGTGGGACGTAAAACTCAAAGATTTCATATTCCTAATGTCGTCTAAATTGGGCACAGCTAAGACAAAAATGACAATAAACTAGCCTTTTGTAGTTAACTTTCTTCACGCAAAATATATTTATCACATTAATATTCTCCGTTTTCTGAGGATAGTAAAAGCGTGGAGCAAAAAAAGCTGAGCAGCAAGAAGTTAGAAAAATGCAATTATGACAACTACTTCAAAGCTAACTTTTTTAGAAATCTATTTTTGTCTTACCTCTTTTAATGGAAAAATCATAAAAGACAGCTAATATGTAGATAAGGAGCGAAGATAAGGATCACTCCCCTGTGCGAGTAAAATAAAAGAGTCAGCCAATTTATACACTTGCTACACATGCGCATTACCTTCCCTCCAACTTCTACCTCTACTAGCCAAACGGAAAAATAATATTTACTACTGTTTTTTTTAGTATTTAATATAATGTGTTAGTTAATAAGGTATATAGAAAAAAGAACTTTTAAGAAAATACCTAGAGAGAAACTGCAAGCGGTATGGAACCTTTTATTTCACACAACCCTTTTCCGTTCCTCAATTTCGCCAAACTATCTAAATTTAAGCTATTGATCTTACTCCTTTGTGAAAACAACATAATTTTGTATTAACTAATTAATATAAAAGAACCCACTAAAATACTCGGCACAAACCGTACGAACATAACTTCAGTCAGTCAATTGCCCTTGCTCAGTCTCATGACAACATTGAACAAACACACACAATCGCGACCCAAGGCAGCATGCTACACGAACATCCATCACCAATGTTGCAACAAGTATAAAAAAGTTTACCACATTAATATCATTATACTTCATACAACTTTTTCGTAACAAAATGTTATAACCTTCTTATGACCTGTGCTATTATTCGTGCTAAACCTCACAGATTTCGTGATAAATTTCCGAACAATGGATATTATTTTGCACGATCTCCTTGAACTATCCCATTACAGGCCACAAAATTGAAAGATTGTATACATTATTTGAGTGACGTTTATTTGCCGTCTACTCCCTTCGTGTTCTTGTTCTATTCCTTTATATTTTGTTAGGAAATTTCAATTTTCTTCTTATCTATTGTATTTCTTTTTTTCATATATAAAAGAGAATTCTACTTCACGGAAGGACCTTGCCATTCTGACAGTATTGTTGTCTTCTCACTTCATGTGCACGACACGTCTTGTCAAAAGTTACAACTGCTACTACCGTATGTTTCATGATATTTGTGTCATCTTGAAAAGGACAAAGTTTGATGAAATTTTTCCTCATTGTTTCTCGAGACCCGAAATCCAGTTCTTAGAAATAAATTATAATTCACATAAAATTTATCTAACTAAACATTCCGGTTCGTAGTTGAAAGAACACTTTTGAATAGAACAATGCCAACCTCACCACCAATACCAAATGTGGCCAATCTACCGAGAAATCAGGCAGCATTTCCTTTTTGCTATAAAGAAGAGAACCATATTACACCCAAATTACCTTTACGAACAAAGAATCAGAATCACCATTTGTGGGATATGTTATGAATTATTCAATAGAGATTACCAGATCATGTAGATAATCCAAAATAAGTGTAGCTCTGAACAGCTTTTCAGCTGACTCCATGTAGTTAATTGAAGCAGAGAAGCAAGCTTTTGAAACAAGTTTCAAACGAAAAATGGTTTGTATTTTTTCACGGTTTTATAATATCCCCAGTAATCCACGTCAGGCGGCTAGATAGTAAGTCTCATGTATTTTAGAATATTAGTGTTTTTCGGTTTTACTGACATCTCTATTTACGGACACGTTAGTTTGTCAAATTTGTCAGTAAATAATTGCATCCCTAAAATATTCATTATCACCAATTCGAAATTAAACATCGTGAAAGGAACATCACGGATGTTTCAAGGTGCGAAAGTGGAGTTCTAGAGTTTAAAATAATTGAACGTTTTATCTAATTTAATGCCGATGGTTCTAGGTTCTGCTGAGGAATGTTCTAGCTTTTTGATCTTGTTGGTATCAAACGATGTAGCGTTAAATATTTTAAAAATAGATATGCATTTTGTGATATTTGTAAAATGATTATTTGTTTTTTTTTTATTTCTATAGATATTTCTAAACTCTGCGACTGAATATCCTCAAACCTCAATAAATTATTTTGTATATGATGGAAAGGAAATGGTTGACTGTGAAACACTAGAAATGTTTGCCATAAGAAGTACTCCAGAAGTGAAAGAGCTTTCAATCGTACAGAGGAAATGTTTATTTCAAGGCGAATATGATCTGGATATAAGTAATTTGTATACACCAGTTGCATGCAGATTGCAGTGCAAGTTCAAGAGTTTTATAGAATACTGCAAATGTTTACCTCATCTATTTTACAACAACGGTAAAGTATAGTTTATGTAGTTAATTAAAAATGTATATTTACATTTATAGGTTATACTTTTATTCAAATGATCTCATTATGCATTTTAATAACGAGTAATATTGCCTTGTGATCTATATTCCCACATTGGTTCGCAATTGTTTCGTACATATTTTAACTCCGATCAACCACAGTAAAACATACAATATAGTGCGGATTTTGAACACTTAGACCAAATTTTAATAATACACGAGTGTGCAATTTTAAATTACACAGTCTGTCTAGTAAGTTCGAGACTGGTGGCAGAGTAGAATAAAATATATAAAATCCATAACCACGTGTAATTTTCGCCAAAACATGTCTTTTCTCGATACATGTAATGGAACTAATATCAAATTTTAAGATCCTCTTCTGGTAGTATTGTTGATTGTTCCTCTTCGGTTCACTGCTAAAAGCATGCTCAGTATCAGTAACAGAGTCAAAACTGTGTCCATCACTTTGCATTTAATTTTGTGAATTAGAAAATGTTTGCTGAGCTAGGTCAGGATATCAAGAGTTGTTTGTAAGCCAAAAACTGTTCAACAAGAATCTCTGTGCTAAGTACCTTACCGTGGAGGTGCCACTCGTGAAAATTAAGAACTTCCGATCTCACACATGAAGATCTCTTGAAGAGTAGCTTCATAATATCATTTTAAACTGCTACTATAATTTTGTGACTTCCTGTGAATTCCTTGCAAACAACATATTTTCAGTTGAAGAAGAGATCCAACGCCATTTTCAATCGCGACTTCTGAACGTAATACGCTTTTTCTTGTGAGAATGTTTGCTGAACTAATCCTCTGATTGTGGTTTTGTGGAAGGTTCGTACGCATTAAAGAGAAACTCGTTACTAGTTGAGATAATTTTGAACAAAATCTGGGTACCTGTTATCTATTTGTAAAATTCTCAACTCATCTCAAAATAATCCCTACTTGTCAATTAGTGTATATGTGGCACGAATTTAAAACAAAGTTTTGTTTTTCAAGATTTAGATTTACAGTTTCCCTAACTGTATATTTTCGAATGTTCATTTCCTTCGCTATTATCCCTAGTGACCCGCAACCACTCTAAAGCGATTTCTGTCTGATAGATTCTATTTGTTCAGCAATTCAAAGAGTTTTGGTCTATTCACTTCTAGGCCGTCCGCTACATTCTCGCGAAAATCACAGAACCAAGAATACCATTTGAAATATATACTGCAGAAAGAATTTTATCCCCATATGCAATATTAATAATTTTTATTATTTCTGCACTATTGTTCCTACCAAATTACGAGAAGATTTAATACTTGTCCTCTGCACGGTCTTAATATTTATAACAACACAACTTCCACATCGGATGCAGGAAAACAAAGAATCTTCACATCTTCCCACTGCAAACAGAATCTGAAACGCGTCCAAACGACTCAAAAATGAATGTCTTCAAGTTTGGACATATCTAAATATATACAAATAAATTGCCTAAAATTGGCCGACAAAGAAAATTTGTCGATTTTTGACATTACGAATATGTCCGCAATGAATATAAAAGTTTGACCAATTATAGCATGTCATAATGATTTAATGCCTTGTTTTCATTAGTTTTGACGGATTAGTATATTATGTCTTGCTCGCTGGGGCAATGCTATAGCTGATGTACTTGTATGTTAAAAGTTAATACGCATGTGGTGTTGTTGTTTGTCTCTTGTTATCAGTGTTACCAATCTAGCACTCTATCGCTTGATCTAGAAATTTTGAAAGATAGTTTAGCAAAAATAATTTGTTCATTTAACATTGTTAGAATAGGAATTTAGCACCTTTTAAATGTTGTCTAGCGACTAAACTACATTATTTCCATTACAATTAATATTCCTGGGTCTTCTTGCAGTAGACCTATGTTTAGTGACAGTTCTTGTTCACGGTGTTCTCAGTACTGTTCGTCCTTATAAACGAAATGATTTGTTTTTCTTTGAAAGGTTTATTCAACATAGAAGAAAATGTGCAGGTAGGTGCTGTTAAAGTTATTAACTTATGAGTTTAACAAAACGTTTGCTAAAATGGTAACGAAACAAGACATATATATGAGTGTATACCTGTTGATTTCAGAGTACAAGTCTAATAGCTATTATAAATCTTAAGATCTAGTAAGATGACACCAATATAATAAGAGCTTAAAATCATCGAGGCGAGGATTATTAAAATAATTTTACTTTTTAAACTTAATTATTGAGTCTAGTTTCGTAGATGACATTAGTCAGGGCCGAGTCATAGAGGAAGCGCAGCAGACAGCCCTCACGGCAATGCGTAGGTTTTATGCAAATGCACCAACCCACCTATCCTAGGTAACCACAAAACGCAGGAATGCTCTCTAACCGAGTCCTAGCACGAGCGCAGCAAGGCCGCCGCGCGAAGATGCTTCTGTAGGGAACAGACTTATCACCAACGGCGAGTATATGCGTAAACAACGATTGTGGAAAACTACTGCTTTTATAATACGAATACATTTTTATTAAGTAATGTGTTTGTTATATAGAGGTGTGCACTTGCATTCCTCGGTGCAGATTTACTTTTAAAGGTTTTGTGCAAAACACGAACCAGCCTGTGCTAGGTAGCCACAGAGATCACGTATGCAATCTAACCGACTCAAGGCAAATCGCAGCGAAGGGCCCTCACTGAATACGTAAATATTGTGGAAACCTGTGATATGTAGCGCCTGAAGCCCACACATGCTACCTAACCGAGTCAGAGTAGGAGCGCGACGTAAGGATCGCGTGGGAATTCGTAGGTCTTGTGCAAAACAAAACAAATCTGTGCTGGGTGGCCAATAGAAAGTTCTAACGCTATCTAACGGAGTCAGAGCAGGAGCGCAGCTATGGACTCGCGCAGTGGTACGGGAAAGAATATGGGAAGCACAGGCACGTAAGCGTAGGTGGGTGTAAGCGTAGGCGGGTGTAAACTAGGATTGTAGAAAAACACTGCTTCCACACTACGCTTACAGAATACAAAGATATATTTTATGGGGTTATTCAAGCAGGCGGTCCTACTAAATTTTGACATGTTTCTTACATTCCTGGGTTAAGTTGGAGCTTTGTATTTCGTAAGCAAAGTAAGAACTAAAGGAGGACCTCCATTCTTACTTGCAGATTGACTTCACGAAGGCTCAGTATAAATATGGTATAGACATGTGGGACATTGTATTCAATGCGTAAAAGGCGTATGTGCAAAGTGCCCACGGAAAGCACAAGTGCTTTCTAACACAGTCAGAAGCACAGGAAGCGAGGAGGTCCGTCCGTAGGGAGCAGGTATGTGAACAACGGAGAGTATACTCGTAAACGAAGATAGTGAAAGAACACACATCCCCTCACAATACCTTCAATATAATTCAAAATTCGAGTTCATTCGAGCAGAGCGTTCTATCAAATAGAAAATTTATAGATGAAATACAATGAGAACATTTTTCGTAAAGGAATGAGAGTGTCAGTGCACAGAATATTAAAATGAATTTTCATTGATTGTGAAAGCATTCAATGTGTAAGTCTGCTGTTCCACTATCCTCGTTTATGTGTATGCCTTCGTCTCTGACGCACCTACTTCTTACGGAATCACTTCTTTGCTGCCGTTCGCCTTTGTTGCTGTTCTTCTGCCCTTACTCGACTATATAGCATTCTTGCTTTTCAGTGGTCACCTGGTACTAGTTGGTTCCTGTTTTATTAACTCAAATGTTTATGTTATACATCCATGCTGGATTTGTACTGAGGCCTCCTGAACTCGGTCTACAAGTACTAATTGAGCTCCTCATTTAGTACGTGCTCTGCTACAGGAAAGACAAAGCTCTAACCTGACTTGACACTATAAGAAACATGTCGCAATTTGGTAGAACCGTCTCCTCGACTAATGGTAGAAATTCATTTCAATATCCTCGGTGCTGACAGTAATAACTTACATTCAGACTTTCATTCCTTCACAACAATAAATTCCACATTGCATGTTACATATAAATCTTCTATTAGATAGAACTGTCTGCTCGTTGGGGAATGGCCGTCGGCAAAGGTTGCAATGTCAATCGTGTATGACTTCAAAGTTAGAAAAAACGAGCCCTGTGGGACTTCTAACCCCCTTTGCTCCCTCTACAAGCGTCTGTTTAGCCTTCCGTAACACTAGTATCCCAAATCTAAAGAAAAAATCTTTTGCCCCATTGTTTATGTAGAATATTCCATCTGTTGAGATCACTCTCAAACTGCGACCGCCCCTTCCCCACGCACCATCATAAGATACTTGGCTACCGTAGCTGTGTTACACGGTTGGTGTGGAAATCATAATAATGTATCAGGTTCTTAACTGTGTTGTAATATTTTGTTCATTAATTGTGATCGTAATTAAAGAATGTCAATAAAATTTATACCAACACAGTTAAGAATCCTCTACATGATTATGATTCCACTGCTAACCTTGAAACAATTCAAACGAGGCCAAGTTTCGTATTAAGGGCGATTGGCTGGGGACTGGTTGAGGTCCCAACCAGATGTGCTTAAGATAGCTCTTAACACAAGGAATATCACTCTAATATTTATGCGCGCATTAACAATAGGGTCTAGTCGAAAACCATATTTCAGTTAGAACACCACATCATCATCAGTAAAAATTAATAGGTATTTAGTTTCACGTCGCAGGGTTAGACGCCGAGCCTAAGGATGGGGTTGAAAAAGAAATGAAAAATAGTGATATGAAGAAAGTAGGTGGAAAAGGAAGAATACCGAGAAAATCCAAACAGACGGTGTTTATCAATTACAAACACATTTGGCACAAGCTGGGTTGGAACCAGGAACCCAATGCACCAGAGGTAAACGCTGTACCACTGAGCCACCAGAACCCCATGAGTAAAAAGAAACATACATCAACGCTTCGATGCTTACATTCTGGACCAAAAGGATGCTGTTTACGCGACATAAGTGGACCCAGAGGGGATGACTGCCCTCCCAGAGAAGGATACCATTTATTTCTAAAATAAAATAAAAATTCATCATAAAGTAATAGCTCTTGATTTTTTCAATTTCGTGTTCTAAATGTAAGGTAAAACCTAAAAGTAAATTTTTAAGATTGCAGAAATTAAACTAAGCAATACGTAGCAAAAAATTACTTGGTTTGGTGATTTTGCTCAGAAAATGTCCACATTCGAAAACACAGGTTGTCATTTCTGTCCTTTGTTTTCAAAACGCGATATTTTGCATTCTCACTCCGTTCACAAATTCCATCTCTGTTTCTTGTTAACAACGGACAAATAATAAGCAATAAAACCTGTGTCCACATGTGTTTGTCAATATTTATTTTACGTATCTTTCCACTTAAGAAGTAATCTTTCCCCTATTGAGGTTGGGACGATTTCAGACCCCGAATCGGTGCATGAATTTAATTTCAATAGAAAATTATGTATATATGTCGGTAATGCATATGTAAGACAGTAATTGTTTCATTAGAACAGTTTGGGTACTCTTTTCTGTTCATTGCGACCTGTAATTTATTTAACTTTAAAAAAAAGATAATTATGAAATGTATACTCAGAATAATGGGATGTAATGGTTTTTCTTGTAACATGGAATTCAGACCATGTTTTATGTTGAAAACATTCAGAAAAGAAAGTAAGAGCCATTTATAGCGGGTATTTCCCTGCCAACTCATTTTCCTTTCTGTATGTTCTTATTTAAGAAAAAGTCAAAATGTAGTAGAAAGCTCATTTGAGTGTTTACATGAAATAAAACTGCTGCTCTTCATTTTAAATGTATTTAGTCCTTGTAATAGAACTAGCTGTAAATACAACTTATTCGCAGAGATAAGCCTAGGACGTACTCCTACTTTCCAGAGCATGTAGCGAATAATCCTGCAAATGACGAATTAACCGACAGCAAGCCCCCTAATACGGAATCTTTCTTATCTGAACTTGTCACCCTTTCTGCTCTTCGTGCTGCTCTAGAAATAAAATCACTGTGGAAAATTACATACACACGAAAGGTGCAACAGGTGAGCTTTCTGACATGTTATTTTATAATATCCATGTAAGAAAGTGACGAGCGAGTGTTATTAATATTTAAATAAAATAATTGCCGAACAAAGTAATTTTAAGTAAATGAAATGAAATATTCAATAATCTAATGTTTTACAGCTAGGCACTGAGGCTAAAGGAGACGATGATGATGAGAAATTAAAGAAATGGTAGAATGAAAACAGTGGAAGAAAATCGGAAAACTCCGAGAAAACCCACGCACACGGTGTTTGTCCAACACAGAGCCTACTTGGCGCGACCTGCGATCAAACCAGGGACCCTACGCACCAAAGGCGAACTCTCTATCAGTGAATCAACGCTGCACCACTTTTATTTAAATGTAACTGGTTCAGTAACTTCTTTTGTGCTCTTGAGACACCCCATTTATTTATTTATTTATCTATTTAAGATTTTTAAAGTTTTCCTTGTCTATTGCATTTGATCACTTTAACAATTATTTTATAAACTAGCAGCGTTCACCCCGCTTCGCTGCGGTCACCCCGGAACGTAATAAACTTTGTTACTTAGATAATTTTTACTTTTTCGCTTTCAAGTGATATGATAAAAACCATAGAAGATTGCAGTAAATCTTAACATTATATCGCCTGTCATTTATGTTAACCCGCCCCGCTTCGCTGCGGTCATCCCGGTGCTGGCATATTGTAAAAGTGTCTGTAAAAATAAGCAAATCAATTAAAAAATTTTAAACAGAAGATTCAAGCTATTTTCCGCTGTATATCGCCTGTCATTTATGTTAACCCGCCGACTGACACGGTCATGCGGGTTGCATATAAATACGTTTATTTTTACCTATGATGAACTAATAACAAAGGATTTGTGGACACCTGAATGGTCAATTATCTCAAGACACTGGTAATTAAAAATTAAAGTGATATGATAAAAACCATCTAGGGTCCAAATCCTAATAACCCCCCAAAAATGAAAGAAATTGGTTCAGCCGTATTAGCGTGATGAGCGGACAAAAAATTGTACGTTCTCTTTTATATATATAGATTTAAGTACATATATACTTTTGCATTTTCATTTACTTAAATTGCTTTGTTCAACAATTGTTTTATTTAAATATTAATAACATTCGTTCGGTATTTTCTTACATGGATATTATAAACTAACATGTCCAAAAAACTCACTATTCGCACCTTCGGTGTGTATGTAAGAAAAAGGTCCGGAAAACTTCAGAGTTAGATTCCTTATGGTTAGACAAGCAAAAAAGTGAATATGACCATTGCATTGTTACAGAGTTACGTCCATTTAGCCGTCAGATGTTGTGAAATAGTCACATTCTCTTCGCTCGCTCCTAATGAGATTTAAATTAAACCTCAATAGGTCATCCCCTAGGAAAGTAGTTTTAAAATGAACGTGTTTCTGATCTATGAACTTTTCGGTTTGTTTTTTATTATATGAATGTGGAGGGTACCACAGTGTACGGGTAAGGGTAATAGCGTGTTTTTTTTCGCATCAGGATTTTGGGGGATGACATTCCTTCACCCTTGGGGGATGACATTCCTTTACATACTCATAAAACTTGGTATGTAAAGCAATAAAGTAGTCCACTATATATATGATATCTTTAAGGTTGAGGCTTGATGATACCTAATTGCATTTTTGGTTCTGATTATGCACAATATTTTGTCTTCGTGGTTTTAGCGATTTGAGCAAAGTCGTAGACCCTCACGTTTTGGCCCTGGTAACACCCTTAATTATCACAGAGGCACGATTCATACATCTTTGAAAAGCTTACGGAACACAGATCCGAACGAAGTAACACTTTTGCAATTCCATCCATATTCCTAGAAAAAGCTTTATATGGAGCCGTCTTGAAAATAAATGTAATTTACGTCAAAAACTTGTCAACTTTGCCCTCCGCCCTCTTCCCCCATAAATGTAACATATACACATACAAGGGTATTACCATATAGTCGACTACTTCATTGCTTTACTCACCAATTTTTATGAGTGTACCCCAAGAGTGAACGAATGTTATCCCCAACACCCTGATGCAAAACAAAAACACGTAGTTACCCGCCCCTATCCGCCGTGGTACGTACTACGTACAAGAATAACATAACGGCGAGAAGCTTCGTTCTTCAGAAACACATTGATACCAAAATTATCTTCCTAATTTCATTAGCGAGTAAGGTATTGAGGTTTAAATTGTGTCACATTAAGGTGCAAGCAGAATGTGACTATTTCACAGCATCAGACTGATCAATGGCCTTAACCCTGTAACGATGCATTTCCCGACATATGGTCATATAAACTTTTTCGCTTGCCTAAGCTTAAGGAATCCACTCCTTTCACTCTACTGATTTTGAGAGAAGACTGGATCTAGAATACTTACTTTCTTAAAATACTCCAGCAACAAGGAAGAGGGTGAGCGTTATGCTCTTAGTTTGGTATCTATCGGAATACACAAGATTATCGTTTTTTTGGTTTTTTACTTTATTTTGGTCATATTTTAAAATGCTAATACGTGTTTCGCATTGAACCATTAATCAACTTATTAAATCACACCAAATCAGATTTAAATTTCTTATGACATTAGAAGGATACTTCTGCTGCTTAGCCCTATCTGTGTCCAGCTTGTCAGATTGCTGTATCGGATAACACAATGTTGTCATGATATGTAAATGTGGAATTTTTACTCCTTTTCGTGGGCTGCATAACAGTAGTGAAAGATAATATATTTTCTCGTTATCTACTTCCGTTTGATAAATGAGTAGCTATATTATTTTATTAGAAAGTTGTTTCTTTCATACCATGGTGATCTACGACAGTTGTGATATCATTGGAATGTACTTTATCGTCCCTTTTAGCTCACGTGCTAAAGTTCGTCTTTAGAGTGGCATTTTATATTGTGAACCCATACGAACTGTAGCCTTCTATGACCGTTTCAAAATTATTGATTATGTACTTGTATATACAAAGTCTTATGTCCTCTAACTTACTTGATCCTCCTGAACAGTCAATGTTGGCAGCTGCGATAAAGTTAAAAGAGCTGAGCTGAAAACTTGATGGTAGTTTAATTTCGATGTATGTACGGATTTCGTTTTGGATTATTTACAAAAAGTGACTTCATGCAAGAAAGTGCAATAACCAATAGTTTTATTGCATATTGATTGTAGTTACACGTTACATATTTCAATTATTTTTGCTTCCTTTTTCTCCCCATCCCGCAAATTACATTATGAGTTTTCATGGTTTGTTTTTCTGTTTCAGTGTTCCTACCTGTCATCATTGGGAGGAAAAGTCACCATAGTTTTCAGATGCTTGCTTTCTAACGAGCTGGCGATGAAATTTAGCTACCGCGGGAAGGATGCGAAGTTTCCGTTGTGCAAACTAGCCTGGAAGACAGTGATCATTCGTAAAGTATAAATAACCGTTGCCACAAATCTTAAAAACTTTCTTAGAAAGATTCACTTCCATTTGCCTTGTTATTTGAGGTTGAAAAGAACTCCGTATACAAGAACCTGTTAGAAATCAGTGTAAAATCATCATTTTCGAAGACTTTAATTTTATTTCATGTAATGAAGCAGACTGTGCTTTAAATCAAATACATTCTAAAATTTAAATGACTGAAAGGTCAAAACAGTATTCCATTGTTTCGTATAAAATGTGCATTACATGTTACTGAGTGAGTTTTTAGAGCTTGTTGGAGTGTATCAAAACTTAACACTGGGCAGTATTCTTTGCTGTGATGGAAATTATAGAAGCTTGTAAGGTATACCCTTCCAATTAGACACTAGTGTAAAAAATATTGATTAACGCTGTAAAATGATTTTTCATATTTGCAGAATGCATCAAATGCAGTTGTCATATCCTTATATATTACCATAAAAATATTTTAATATACACATTTCAGTGCTAAAAATATCTAGGTTCAACATGTCACAAATCCTACAATGTGAATTATTTGAAACCTGAAGGTGTGGGAAAATCAATACTCAGCCAATTTAAATAATAATAATTGTAAAGATTGCAATCATTTTTTCATAGTTATTAAAAGTACAGAAATTCAGAATCATATCAAAGAAGCCGCAAGTGCTTAAACAGATTAAAAAGAGGATTGCAATAAACACACACAAACACACAATAGCACACAATAAGACAGAAACTGGACTAGCCTTCGGTAACGGGGTTTTATCTTAAAAGGTTCCTTAACGCGTAAAAAAAAGAAACACTCATAGTACACGAACATCGAAAAGCGGGAAATTTCCACATCAAAAAGTGGAAACTTTTTGACAAGTGGTGTGATGTCGTTCCAGTTTTTTCGTGTCCCTATACTGGGTGTTCCTTTTTTCTGTGTGTAAGAGCATCTTTGAGGGTAACGCCTTGTTTCGGAAAGTCAACCGAGTTTTTGTTTTATTCTGTGCTTTTATTGTGTGGACTTTTAGTAGATTTTCACTATTTTCATCTATAAGTAATCAATAGGAATATATAATTCTTTATATATTATATTATTAAAATATCTATGTAAATTTCAGATTATAACCAACAAATGTGCAATGCCTACGTATTTCTTGTTTGTACTACAAATAATATGGACAATCAGTGTTTCTTGCTGAATTACAAATAGTATGGACAGTACTTTATACTACAAAAGTGTGCACGTTGTACATATAACTAATAAATACGGAATTCAAGTTAATGGTCATGTGTTTTCGCTTTCGCCCTTTTTCTCATCCCTCGGTGATTAATTAATTTTAAGATGTACTTTATTTTTCAATTTTTCACCTCCACAACAAACGTGTCTTAAATTCGAGATATGGAAGATTAGTCCTAAATTTTGCACGGACAGTAAAAACCCATTGTTATTTTTGCGTGTTTGTGTGTGTGTGTGTGTGTGTGTGTGTGTGTGTGTTCATGTGTGTGTCTGTGTGAACATACGTATGTACTTACGGAAGAAAAAATGTATCCTAATTTCATTGGGAAGAAGGTATCGTAATAAGCGGATTCTTCTCAATACGGTAAGTTCAACGTTTCTTTATTTTCACATATCATTCTTTGCTTTTATCATGTTTATTCTTCTTTTCTCACCCTTAAATTCAATGTAGTATATTTTGATTTTACATTTCGCCAAGGGCGCGTCATACGCTCCAGGGATTCTTTTATATTTTTTTCAATTGGGTCCAACGATTCTCGGTTCTCCTTTTAATGTACGCCTTTAAATTTATCTTTTTATGGAGAAAGCGCTCTCTTTTTTTTCTTGTCGCACTATATGGGTAATTATTCCTTGGCTCTTCGATAGACTACTATTCAAAATACTACAAAACTCGAAATCAGTAAGACTAGAGGTCTGCAAATCCCCAATCCACAGATAATACGGATCTTCGGAGAACCAAACTTTCCAAAATCTTGGTACAAACCAACAAAATCGACCATGGTACTTTGATGCTCCCCAATGTGTGCTTGAGGGAAGGGTGAGGGAGGGAGATGATCCATTGTGTGTGGCAAGATTTACTTCTGAGGGGCTATCCCTATCAGTTATTTGTTACAATGACACAGTGGTTTTACTTATACGGGATAGGAGTTTGTAAGTTATTATTATTGTTGTATGTATAGTGATGGTGAAAAATAAAGTAGCAGTTACAGGAGTATATTTATTTTTATTGGTATTTTTACTCAGAGTAATTGTTGCCAGACTGTTATTCTTTGAGGTTTTACCCAGAAACTGTACTTCTGCCAGAAGTCAGTTCAGAATTTGGCAAAATAAGAAGAAAGTACAATTTAAAAGGACTTTTTTTACAATCATGTTTTTACAATTGTGTTGTATGCTCTGTGTATTTTAGAGAATTATATTATTATTATTATTATTATTATTATTATTATTATTATTATTATTATTATTAATATTATTATTATTATTATTATTATTATTCAGTTACAAATGTCCAAATCATTTTAAATTAATTTGTATACTGCACGGCTACACGGAGTACGACCCCGATTATCCGACACGGTTTCTCGGTCATTTCTCTCAACCACTTTTCTCACTTATTCCTCAAAGTTCCTTTGAAAACCAATCAGGCAGAAATGGGTTAATACAGTTGTACTCGTGTAACAGCAGTAGTTTTCGTAAAGGAACAATAGTAGTAATAGAGGAGTAGTAATATGGCAGTATAGAAGTATTGCACATCAATTATACTATAAATTATTTGATAGTACGTATCGGGGACTATCAAATGAAAAAAAAACTAACACCTTCTATAAAATACGAGGGAGTACCCAAAAAACTGGACTTTCGTTCTAAAAAATAATTTACAACATTTTTTTTTACAAAATTCTTTCAGTCTCCCTCAAACGACCCTGTATTAAATGCGATTCATTTCTCATATCTTCTTTCTCACTGTTTGAAGTACCTCTGGAACTGTAGAACTTTTATATCGTCCAATGCGCTCTGCGAAGTTGTTTTTATAGCCTCTACACCATCAAAACATTTTCCTTTTAGATTTTGTTTAATTCTCGAAAAAGGTTATCATGTTACTCAAAAAGTTTCGATTACTTTCCATCTGATTTTTCAAGTCCTGGCCCAAATTCAGATGAATGATTTGATCCCACCTCAGCAGGCGAGAAGTAAATTTAGCAACAACAGGTCACATTTGCAAAACCTCACGCTGGCACGAGCTCCAACTCACTTCTGCCTGTTTTGAAATATCATCGATCATGAAACGTCTATCCTCGCTGATTTTGGAGCAGATTTGTTCGATGGTTTCGTTGTTTCGAAATAATGAAGAGCACCCAGAACGAGCATGATCTTCAACACGCATACCACAACACTCAAAGAGCCTAAACCACTAAAAAATTGTGTGGCAATTTTTCGTTTCCGATTTTGGCAAGTTTTCGTTTCCGATTTTGCAAGTACGAAGCAAACACACTCCTTGTTCCTTTGAATCTGCCATAACGATTTCGCAGGCGGCAAACGAGAACAGTTGAGAAAACAATAATAAGATCAAACGTTAACCTCCTACGCAGACGCCACTTGGCCAACTGATCTGGGAAAGTCTCTACTAGACCCTCTTAACAGGAGAACTCTCTACTACGCCTAGGAACGGCAGCGCTCTTTCAATCCGGTTTATTTTGGGCCCCCCTCGTACATTTCTCGTAAGATTTGTCAACACAGTTCTTAACAGGTTGACTGCCATGAGCATCATATGTGGTGCTTACCTTATTTTTCTCTGGGGCCATGAACACCATATATGATGCTCATGCTTGATATCATAAATTACTAACTTATCTAGGTTGTTGAGCATCATAAATGATGCTCATTGTCACAAATTACTGTGAGGCAGTGAGAATCACATAAGATGCTCGGCTCCCATTGGTACATTTTCGGGACAAACAAGTTATGGCGACAAAAATGTGATATGACTATCTATAATCGAGCCAAATATCAGATGAAACTTATGGCCTTCTTGGACCAGTACCCTCAAATGACCTTGGCAGTCAACCTGTTAATAGTCGGTATTGTCATCTTTCGGGAAGGACAAATACATAATGACAACTCAAGGAAACACACTATTTGTTGCTCTCTATATGAGCATAGTGAAATGTGTGTTCACCTAGCATTAAAAATGGAGGCAAGTAAGAAAGATCAAAGAAGTGTGGTTCGTTTCTTGGTGGCTGACGGTATTGTAGCGTGCAAGACTCATCGTCACATGGTTGTTGTGTATGGCAAAAACTGCATGTCACTAATAAGTGTGCAGGAGTGACACAAGAGATTCCGAGAATGAAGTGCATATACTGCAAGTCGATTCGCCCAAAATGTCTTATAACACTCCTCCACTTGTCAGTAACTTGTAGTATTTGCGATTGTAGTATCCATGCAGTTCATGTGGCGATGAGTTTAGCGTGCTGCAATACCCTCAGCCACCAAGAAACGTACATCTCTTTGCTCTTCTTTGCTTGCCCTCATTTTAATGCTGGGCGAACAGAATTTTTACTACGCTCACCTGCAGAGCAATAAGCAAACTGTGTGTACCTGTGAGTTGTCGCTATGCATTTTCCTCTTAGAGAGATTGCAGTATCAACTACTAAGAACAGTGTTGCCAACTTTTGCGAGGAATATGATTTGTAGAGGTTGTTCGGTTTTCATATGACTGGCCCTTATATGTCAAAATGACATAAGCATATAGGTGACATGCCATGTCGTCAGTTGGACTTTTTTGTCATATAATTAGGACATGTTTGTGTTCCACATTACGGAGAGGTTTAATATATATTTTTTTTTTGCCATATCAACATTCTTCAGGCTCTGTGTGAGGCCATTTACCAGATCTTACTCTTTGTAATTTGCATTCATCCCATCAAATTTCGGCACGTAGCACTATTACCAGTCTCAAAACTTTGTATTTTGCCATGAATCTTCATCCTTTTCTCGATTACTAGTGTTGTCATATGATTCCGTAGTAAACATAAGGATTATGTATAATTGTACAATATACTGCTATCCGGATGAGGATTTTTCTCGGTGTCCTTCTTTGAATTAAAGTCTTTTAAACAACTTTTACTTTCCAATCCTTGTAACTGTTCCTAATATTAGACGCAATAACAATTTGGATGCACTTTTCCTCAAGAATTTCAATTATTTTATTAATGTTGTAGAAGCTTTCAAATGTAGATAATTTTCATACTCTAGCGCTCTTAGATTTCAAACCTGAATAATAAGTCTGATAATGTAAATTTAATTAACTTATAGACTGGATGTATGTAGTAACCGGACGTCGTTCCATTTAAAAAAAGGAACTTTTTGTTGAGATGACATCATTATTAATCTACTGGGGTTGTTGAACAAGCCATAACAAAATACTTCCGCTTTCATATGTTGATATCTATATGTTGATAATATCCGCTTTGATATACTTATGGAAGTGAGTGTGTTCATCCATTTCTCTACATGAAATATTTACATGTGAACTAACCTTCCATTTACATATTTCAGAATTTCTTTATTCGTTACCATTTTCGAGAAAAAAGTTCCTATGGCTTCTGCAATGACCCTCGTATATATATATTCTTTATGTGTGTCTATGATTTTTGTCAATATATTTTTTATTATGTAATAATATCAATTAATAATTTCAATTTGTTATCCAGTAAGACCAATAGAAACAAGAAAAATAATTTTTGATTATATATTGTGATGTTTTAGACGGCAGAATATACTGTATATATATAAATATGATTAAAATTATTTAAGTAGTATATCTAAACGGAGAGCTAGGATTATTTTATATGCATTTGTTTTAATTTTTCAGCTAAATACAAAGAATGTAATCTAGAAGGTCTTGTGTGCGTTAGCAAACTGCTAAAACGTAAGTATTCATATTAATAATAATTTACTTACATATATTTTTACACATTTTTGACGTTTCCATATATATAAGGGTGTTATTTCTTGTCATGTACAAGATATATTTATATATATATCTATCTAACAAACTAGCTAGTTTACCAAGTTTCTTCTTCATCCAGTTCCGTAGGTTTACACCGTGGAAAAGTTCCAACATCGAAGTAGATTGTTGATAAATGTAGCAACGAATGTGAGGAAATTTGGGATACTCGACGAACGGAAGATAGTACAACCGGAAGTGTAAAGAATTATAAATACCCTATCATTAGAACAACAGTTGGATGTACGGCTCTAAATATTCCCATTATTCTTGTAAATTTCCATTACTGGACATTTTGTTCTCTAATAATGGATGTAACCGTATGCTGCTGACAATCTGTGGTGGGTTCTTACCATGAAATGGTAAATTTCTTCACCACATTTAGTCTTCATTTTTTAAATCTTTTCTGTTATAAATTATATCTGAAAGTTTGCCTCCACTATTCTAAACACCATATATGGAAACCACAGCGAAACCACAGCGAACCAAATTATGGAAACAACCGCAGGAAGTGCGAATTATGTAGTTAAAGAAGCATGCCACCACTGAGCCTAGAGACCAGTTGTGATTTGTCGTGCAGTTGAGGCACATGAGTTATGAATTGTTTCCACATCAAAATTGAAAACAAATCCTCATATAGTTCACTACTAAGTTACATTAGACAGTATGGAGGAATATCTGCTACTGAGTGTAAAGTTCAGAGTTGACCACAGCTCTTACGAAAAGTAGAGTTCCAAGCTTTGGGTTGGAATTTTTGCAGTTCATCTTCATTTTTTGTGAAAACCGTTGCAAGAGCGTTAGCAGCTTCCTGTCTTGAACACTTGCTTCTTTTCGCAGAAACAATTTATTGATTACTGAATGAGCAGGAACACGCCAATATCACATAATAATTTCAATACATTTTTTCTGTATCATCACACATCATGATATACCAGTGAATTTATGCCAGCAGCATCACATATTAGCAACCATGCTTGAAGGAAGGAAGAGATAATTCGAATATTGAGATTATTTGGAAATTCTTGATACACAAATCAAATCTGTCGTTGGAGTTTCCAATCTTCAACGTTCCTATTGGTTCTTCATTTACTTTTGATACATCGAGTTTATTGTACTAGGTGACAATACATTTCAGTGCGCAGTAATTGGTATCAGTAAGGCTTATTTTACATGCATTATCTCTTTGTTCCAAATATTTTATTGTTATTTATGTAGTCATCATTTAGAACACTGGCCGTCGAAACACTCGTAACATAGTGACTATATCGATATTTTAGACAAATTACCGAGCACACAAAATTTTGCTCCGTTGAAACAAAAGGAGTTCTTCAGATTTCTATCTGGAATATTTGCCTGCTTGAACAAGTGTCTGACGCACTATAGATGACTACAAACATCAAATTCAACAAGCAGGTGCTGCACATCCTTTTAGTATACTATATCACATATCAGATGTTACTCTTTGCTAACGTTATGCATATATGAAACAAAGCAAATTAATAATCATTTCGAAATTGGCGATGAAAATCCAAGGGATCTGTGGCGCAGCAAAGGCTTCATAGTTTATTGAGTTCGGTATTGTGCAGATCCGTTTTTTTTCTTACTCAGGTTTCCTGCCTGAGCAATTGGTAATTAGGTGATTTTCAAACACGGTACCACTGCTCTCTTTCTCTTTTTTAAATATACATATTGTTTTAAAGAAAATTATTCAATGTCAATTATATTCAATACCTAATATTTTTAGATTATCTTAACAAATAGTATCCGAATTAGACATCGAGAAGCAACTGGTCTATACATTTTTATTTATTTATTTATTTTTTTACATTTTATGCTCATTTACGAACACATTCCACGAATATGTGTTCAATTTTACAAAGATTTTTTACACTATTTTCTCATAATTTCTATGACATTGGTCATATTACGCAAGACACAATCATGAATAGTGAGTTAGGGCAGGAAAAATCGTTGGATGGAGTTTTATTTTGGTAACGAAACCATGGTTATTTTAGTCTGGTGTAAATAATATTAATATTCGAACTGTAGTTTCTTTACTGAAATGTATCATGTTAAAATTTTGTGGTGAAAAGTTACAACAACTATGATCAAATCGCCACTTGATTTCTGTGATTTTGGAAGAGGGAAATGTAAGCTAGGAAGTCGCATAACTTTAGTTGTGTGCCAGAATTGTGTCAATGGTCTAGCAGATATTAACCTGCGATCGTTTTAATCGAAACAGAATCATCAGCAGTGTATTTATGTTTCTAAGTGGCCTGTAGAATATAGTTCTTTTTTAATCATGAGAAGGCTAATAGAGAATAAATTTAGCTGAAGCTCAACTTAGATCAAATAGATTAATTACCAAAAATTGCGGAAATAACTGCCACTAACTTGCAAACATATTATCTTTTTGTAGTTCTACTATCGAAGTGTCTGCATATTTCTTAATATTGAATCATTGAACAACGTTTAGGACATCTGTTTTATTTTGCTTTCTTTGAAACGGTGATATTACTATTAATACAGAGCTTCATATTTACTTTTCAGTTAAAGCTGGTACCGGTTCAGAGTATTAGCTTTAAAGTCTTATATCTAAGCCATTTATAGAGTACATGTGAAAATATCACGGCTCATTGAGTAGAGCCGCATCAGTAAACATACAGCAATAATCTTTTAACGCAAAATTAGCTTCACGAGTGCAAGGTGGTTTCGTACTGTTCCCAAACCCATAAGATGTTGTAACTAAACACAATCAAATAATATTTGATGAGAACTTGGATATACTCGCACTGTAGTGTATATAATTTAACGTATATAGCATATGATTAACAATTGATACTTTATTTAACTGCTAATATTTTCTTTTGATCCAAAGAATCTAACGATCTTGAAGAGGATTGTCGATGTTATCCTACTTGTGATCAAGATAATTACGAAACAAAATGGGTACTGAGGGATTCGTAAGTTAAATTATAACTCTTATATGCATATATACTTATTAATATACCTTATTGTTATTATTATTATTATTGTTATTATTATTATTATCATTATATACTGACCTTGTGATGTTTTTAGACTAGTTAACATTGCGTATAATAACAACTTGCTATACGAAGAAATGGAAACAGCAAGTATAGTAAGTGTGAAAAATATTCTAACAATCTCTCATACCAGAACGCAATTAATGGCATGCATAAAAGCTCGAAATTGTATTAGTAAATAGAAGGTCAATTATATAAAAATAGAGAAAGAAATTACTGTTAAATTAGCATCTAGAAATTGAATCAAATTAGCATCTAGGAATTGAAATTGACTTGCTTAAAGCTTCGTCAACAGGTATTTTTTGAACGAGGTGGAATGCTCGTAGCACAGGTATGGGCGAACTATTTTTTAACGAATTATCCGTTTACCAACGTTGAGTTAACGACATGCTAATTTGGAGAAAGGGTAGTACAGGTTTCGTTAATAGTAGCGTATTTTTTAATAAGATAATATATACAACTTGCATGTGAAATCAAAATTAGAAAAATCATTGGATTGTGAAATGAAGTTTGTTTAACTTTCACATAGTGAATGTAATCTGACAAAAAATAATGTTCTACTATACCATTATCTTTTAAAATAAAAACGAGCTCTAATTCATATTTAAAATAAAAATAAACTTTGAACAATATTAGCAACAGAATACCAGAATTGTATGTACGGTAGGTTCACGTTAAATTAGGAGTTTCGAAATAATATTGTAATTTATGATCTTATTTGAGTTTGTTCTTGGTATTTAGAATGTTATTATAATATTTGAAAAGTTTGTATAATAGAAGCTTAACTTTCAACCGAAGATTTGGTTAATATTTTGCTGGATAACCATTTATATGGAAAACTGACTGGAAACATTTTGGATGAGAGAACAGATTGTTCTTAAATAAATTTCAAATTATTGCGTAATTTACATTTATGATATAATTTGATCATTGTAGTACAGAATGGTATTGAATTCTGAAATTTATTTTAAATAGATCTCTAGAATTTATTCAGAACCTATTTTTTATTCGGGTAACGTTCACCTTCTAATCGCATAACTTTACAGTTAAAAAAAATGGCCAGATCATTCTCCAAATCATAAATCTAGTGGCAACTCATTGTTACATTAATTAGAAAGTATAACATCAAATGTTGCACGAAATAAGTTTCACGATTTGCGAGATTATCGGAATGAGGGCGCGTTACTCCCGAGAATAAGAATTGACGAAAAATTATAAAATACAAGCACATAGAGGATATCTGGAAATTACTCATAATAGCAGGAAGGGACAATGAAATATTAAATAAACTATAGCAAATCCGTAAAAAATAAAACGTACTGAGCTACAGTCCAAACATTGTTGCACAGGTTTTGTATTAAAGCAAAATCATATTAAAAATAAACTAAGCACGGAGTGCTTATAAAGATGAGTACTTATAAAATTATGTGGCGTAAAAATATGCCAAGATTACCGCCAGATATTGACACAGCAAAACAATTGTGCACTATCTGGTACTTAGGCAGAATATTGGATGAAAACTAAACTAAACAAAAACAAAATGAAATAACACTTCGGAAACACTAAAACAAACTGGAAACAACGAGATACAGTTGGATAAAGTTATTTACTGAAATGACATCAGAAATGAAAGAATCCAAGGACAAAAATCAAATAATGCATGCCGACACTACAACCATGTACAGTTGCCTAATTTAAACAACGAGACAAGGGAAATACTTTCTTGTCATGGTCTCTTTAAGTCGTTATCATAGAAGAAAATCATCATACTTATGAGGAATCACTCAAACTCCCGAACAAGTTTCATGGATTTGTGCCCAATATATAATAATCAGTGAAAGCATAACAAATATTCGAGAAGAGCCTAAAATCGATGCTTGGGGAAACATCGGACAGGAGAAAACAAAATTAAAAACTTCCAAGAATTGACAAAAAACCATTTTGCAAAATAAGTACATGGAAAAGCAAATTGAAGAAAGAAGATAAAATCTTAATACAAATTATAGAAAAATAATTCAATGTAATTTCTTTCAATTTGATTAATTGGGAGTGGTTGGTTGGGAATAACTAATAATTTTAACGAGTTTGGAATAATCGCGAAACGATCTATGAATTGTACAATTTAATTGGCATGATATTCAGTTTAGACAACATCGCTTCTCCTTTGTTTATTTCAAAGGAACGACATTCTTTTACTTGTATTATGTCAATAAGTGCTCTGTGCCCACTTCATTTCAAGCAACTATATACACAAATATAATCTATGGACAAAGAAACTAAAAATATTTTTTAATTTCAATTTCATTTTTCAATTGATTCTGCACAATGTTTTGAAATAATATATTGTTACATTATAAACTACTATTGGCTATTTCGTTTTCATTTCAATATTTCATTGCAGAATCTCCAAAACTACATTTATCATAGCGTATGCGAAAATGAAATTAGTATTAATGACCAAATAATTTCAACATCTAGAATGTAGGCGATGTCTTGCCCAGGCTTCGAACCTAGGACGCAATGTGTCAGTGAATACGTCATGTTTCCTTATTTTTGTTTTACGTTGTATTTATTTATTTTCCCATGACCCAATCATTAATCCCCTTTATTTTCTATTATATCTCGTTTTCCTAGTTTTTTCTTTATTATTTTTTGTACAATACAAAACTTTAACTAATAAAGCAACTTCCGGAATGACCCGAAATAAAAACCTCACATTATGTTTATTTAAGTGGATATGAACGAATGTTTAGTATTGTCTTTTAGTACCTGTATGTCTTAACGCGTTTCGTTTAGTGCGATTAGAATATCCAAAAATGGAATAAACCAAAATACAGGGCAATTATAATAAAAAGACAAAATCAACATTTGTTGGAACTGTGACTTTCCTTTTTAAGTTTTGTTATTAAGATCTCTATTTTAGTTTAAGTTAAGGTGGAGGATGTTGCTCCTAAAAATTCAACCAACTGCAATTTTAATGAGCAAAAAACTATGTGCAATTATCTCTATGTGCAATTATTTATGTTATTCTAAAGAGTATTCTTTTTGTCATAAATAAATAAGACCTTAAGTTAACAAATACATAAATAAATAAATAAACGTTATAATGACATGGATTAGAAAATATGCACTATCATTAAAATTGTTGCCTCATCTCAATCTACAAAGGAGTTAAATTCTGAAAAGAAGAGAGTGATACAATGAAATAAAGGTGAAAGATATAAAAGAAAGACAGAGGTAAGTAATGGCTTCCCTATCGTAAGTCCAAAAGTAATTAGCCAAGGTAAAGTGACAAGAAGGCTTTAAAAGAAAAGAACGAAATACTTCTAGTAATTGTAATTACTGTAAAACAACATGATATTCAGTGTTGCAAACTGTCCCTATGTTTAACATGTCTCTGTAATGGTTTGAGATACAATATTTGTAGATGGCGGTAGAATCATATTGTCTATAGGAACCATTTCACTGCCTAGATTTGCTACCTACCTGAGCACTTTGTTGAAGTAAATGCTTTTTATAAAAATCAAATTATCAAACTCTTTTATCTTAGCTCCTGTTTATTCGAAATGTATCATATGCAACAAATTCTTTGTTTTCAATATGATTGCACTTTAGATGAGTTTTTCACCGCCCGTCTTAATTATTACTGTGGTAGAGGTTTCCAAACTGTAGAATGTTATAATATTCAGCATCGTTAGGCTGCAACGCGAATCAGTGAATGTTTTATTTTAAGTTTTCGTTTAACATGTTGAATCTTATCGTGTACAAATTGGACGTTCCGCCATTTGAAGGAAAAAACTTTGTTTCATTGGCAACAATTTAATATGTTTCCACTACATAATATGTCAAATACGTTTCCCTCTTAATATTTGCATCATACAAAATTTCAGTGTTTAATCCATTAATTTAAAAGATAAATGGTTGTCATACATAAACAAATACACGCCTATGTGTCAACTAGCATTAATGTCACAATAACTTTTACATGACTTTTGCAGCGGCATAATTGCTGATTAAGCGACTTTGCTCTTCAATTTATGATGAAGTTTAAAGACGATTCTCACGAATGTAGAAAGCTGTTGTAAAGCTTAATTTCACAATATTTCTGAAATAATTAGACGGTATCTGATATGATAGTGGATAATGAGTACTTTCAGCTGATCACAGCTTTTTATATTTCACTTTTCTTAGTATATTGTTGTTATTATGATATTTAAAGAATATAATCGGTCTTAACAACCTACTGTCTGAAGAGAATTCAGAATTAAGTACGGAAGATATGTTTAACACCAAAGGAAATTTTTTTTTTATAAAACACCGTAAATATTGTAATTACCACGGTTATCTTCATGGTATACTAGATGCAAAATAAAATATTCATCAACATTCTAAAAGGTATTAGCACTTTGGGACACCCTATATACTCGATTGTTAAGCTTTGAGCATATGTACAAATGTAAATAATGAGTGAGCTAAAAATTGAAATACCCAAATGTTTAAAAATCAATTTATTTTGTGTAAATGTGTAATCTTAGAAAATCCATTAATTCAATATCTTACCGGTATATTGATATCATGTGAACATTTTGTGGGTTTTATCAACTCAAGTAATATTTCAGCTATTTTGTATTGACATTTATTATAAAATTATTCTTTCTTAATATTGATAAAATTTTAGATTAATACTTTTTAATTTTCATAGATTTAATGTTTCAAAGTTTATGAGAAAATTATTCAATTAATTATTACTAGTAATATTGTAAATTAATGTTTTATTATGTTATCATGAACAATTTCATTATTGGTGTTCATTCTTATTTGTTGTGTGCTTGTGATGGAAATTTAATTACCGAACGTTGTTTCTTAATTTATTATTGCGGACAAGGTCTGTTGCCAAGGCATTAGTAGTAATGTATATAGGTTTCATCTTTCTTCTTGTTGTCAAGTAAACCTTAGAGCTGGTAGAAACTTTGATTTTTTCTTATTTTATATTGTCATCTGACTTTGTATTCTTATATACCTACTGATTGTTACAATTTCCAACTCACTGCTTTCAGCGGGTTATGAAGTCAGTTCCTTGCTCGGTGGCGCGAAGTCCCAGACGTGAAGATTGTTTATCACATATCAATCAATTTATACTGATATATGTAGTAATAATAGAGTAATTAGTAAAAAAATGTTTCCCAATATTCTTTGGGGCACTCTGTCATTTCATCTATCATATTAAAAAAGTTACTGTAATTGTTTGGATTTTTAAATTAATTTTTAGGAGTTGCTAGAAGCTTGCAAAATTTTCATTAAAAATGTGGGAATGAATTAATGATAAAATTTAGTGACAACAGACGTTATATTTAATAAACGTGTAAATACATTGCTACTATAAAATAAGAATTTAAAAAATGCATAAAATACACATGTCATTTTATTACTACATCTTCAAACATCAAAGTTGATTTCTCCGAAGTAACTGATTTCTTCGGACACTTGCTTCTCAATTGCTTAACTAACAAGGGTAAATACTCCTCTTGTTCTTTATGTTTTGCATGAAATTTGCTGTACTCTTCCATTAGCGCAACCCCACTCATCTTTCTTTAGTGAACTAGCTATTGTCTTGCTTTCCTTGTAGGATTCGTTGTCTTTCCAGGCAGTTACATCTGTTTGCAAACATACCGATGGTAAATCCTACATCCAGAATTTTGAAGAACCTCATAGTGTTACTGGAGTTAGTATGTGCGACATTGGGTGCAGTGGGTGCAGCTGCACCCATATTAAGTTTCATTTTCATATTTCCTTCAATAATCCTTTCAATCTTGTATATTTTTTGTTTCTTATGTTTGAAAATATTTGAGATACTTCTTAAGTCTATCATAAGTTACTTGCTAGCATACCGTATTTTTGAAGGTTTTTCTTCCTTTTTTGAGTAAAACGTAGGTCGTATTTTTAGATCTTAAGGCGCAATACTGCATGGCATTCTGGCAATAATATTAGGATGTGTTGCCCCATCCTAGCCTGCACCCACAATACGAAAATCCTGGCGCCGCCTATGTTACTGGATGCAAAATGTTGCAAGTCTTTTGAAAGAATGACATCAGTTGCAAGTCTTTTGCAAGAATGACAAGAATGACATCAATTTCAAAACGTTTCAGTAGTTCATCATTGTGTTATTTTTTTTAAAACATCCAACATGTTCCTTTTAGTTTCTTGAGGAACGTCATCATCAATAAAGGCAAGCGCAACAAGCTCTTCTGATATGTACCACAAATGTCGGAGCTTTTCATTACACACTTTGAAATTTTCTCATTGATACTTTCATATTCCTTTAATTTTCTCAAAAGTTGCAAATCATTTCTGGGTGCAGTACAAGCAGATGGTGCTTAAAACCAGCTGTTAACGTAAACTTTCACAACAAATGAGTAAATGTTAAGAATTTCTGTTTCTTCTTGTTTGAATAGTTTGAAGTGATCTCGAAATAAGTATATCTTTAGCGAGTAAATTCCCTTTGCCATCCACCGGATTCGATGCACTCATGTGGAGCTCTAAAATGTATACTTTTTCTGGAACGTATCCCACGAATATGATTGGGAGCTTTAAACGTTCTTCATAATTCTCGTGTTGAAATTTCTGGAGTTTTTTTTTTTTAAGCAAACCCAATGATATTTGATGCACTGTTGGTAACATGTTTATGAAGTATACCGTCAGATGTGACATATTTGAAATTGCTGTGGTCAATCGAGTTCCGCAAACCCTTTAATTGCTTAAACAGCAAGAAGCTCCAAATAACTGACTTAAAACTTCCCCCAGGCATAATTTCGACGATATAATGTCGGCATGCCAAATAAACATTTATATTTTCATCTTTTGCTTTAGAAGGACAAATGCTTCACAACGTAGCCCAGTATTACTGATGTTGTATCAAAACACATACAGTTCATTTTGTCTGTACGTCTTCAGGATTCCAATGTCTTATTAACAGCACAAGCTATTGCATCCCCTGTGCCTGATTGAAGTTTGGGAACAGCTAGTAACTGCTCAATGACCTTTCCTGAAACAAAAATTGCTAATTGTGCAACCGTTTCACTACTTGAAATATATTCTAAGAGTTTTCCGTCAAACGCACACTAGCTGAAAATTCACTCTTTAAGACAGTGAATAGAATATTTGCTCCCGTTATACTCGGAAGGGTGGCATCCCACACTTTCTATTGTACTAAAACAATAACAGCTGATTTTCTATCACTTAACTTTGGTGCATCAAGGCTTGCAGCTACGTTACTTTAAAAATATTCTTTCTACCTTTTTCCTTTCGGAGTGGATCACAAGATAAACCACTTCTCCGTGTATCGAATTACTTTCACCTGTAATTGAACTGCTTTGTTCACATGCATCTGGAGATATTGATGTTCGTTCAAAAGGTAATCTCTTATTTTCTTCGTCCGAACGTGCTTTTCTCTCTTGACTTTGCATCTTTCTTCACAAATTTCATATCAACATGTCAGAAAATTTGTACCTTCTATTTTCATCATATTGAGAGCATTTGCGTGGGTAATATCAAAAAGATCTTCCAGACATCTTCCAATCATCATATTTCTTCTTCAAACTTTCTGAGCTCCAGGCTTTTTCTTACTTATTTTTGAGCTTTTGCCACTCCTTTAACAGATTTTCAATTTTATCAACCACATGTTATTATAAATCTTGTATTAATGTTAGCTTCTTCCCAAATCAGAATAACATCACTAGCAGCAAAGTGAACTGAGTCCCTTTTATTTTTAGAGGGACCGCGGTGGCTCAGTGGTAGAACGTTCACTTCTGGTGCTTGGAGTCCCGGGTTCGATCTCAGCCCCAGCCAAGTTAAATTTGTGGTGGACAAACACCGTGTGAATGGGTTTTCTCAGAGTTCCTCCTTTCCTCCCACTTTCTTCATTCCACTATTTTATTTATTACTCATCATCACCGTCTCCTTTAGCCTAACCGGCATAACCGGTGTAGGACTTAAAACTCAAAGATTTCATTTCATTTTTTCCCTCTTATTTCATTTTAATTCCTTTTTTGTAATGAAACGAAACACTAAGAGCTACTTTTTGAAATGTTGACTTTGTATCATTCACTGATGTGGAGATTTGAGGAACAAGCCAAATAGTTGTAGATGGTCTCGTTGTATTGTATTCTTACTATTACTTGCCTTTCTTAAATATCTCAAATTCGAACACCTAACAACATTAAACAATTGTAACCTCACTTAGTTAACAGAAAGTCAATGCACTGTTGTCCTAGGGCATACAACTCTTTTGGGCTGATAACTTACCTTTTCATAAACGGTAGTGCACTAAATTAGGCTAACGTAATGAGATAATGTTGACTTTAAGAAGTTACTGTAAACTGGTATATTTCTACAAACAATTTAATATATTGTGTGTAGGAACTACATAGAAAAGAACAGTTTTCTTAAATAAATAATAATAAACACACACACACACACACACACACACACTAACACGCAAGTGCACAAACACTTTTCAAAGTACAGCAACTAATAGAGAACTGAGTTCTCTTCAAGTCGGGCCTCTATAGCACTGCGAAGCGGGTAAGTCTGGAAACGAAATACTTCTGTCTCAACATGAACGCTGCTGTGACTATCCAATCATTCCCGACGTTAATAATTATTCTTTGTAGGGCAGTGTGTTTATTGTTATTAAAATTCGTTGACAAAATTGAAAATTGTCCTTTGAAGTTTTGAAGGAAAATTTGTGACCCAGGGAACACAATATTGCATATATATCTTCATTTGTCTATGACACATTGCCTCAATTTCTTGTATGGCTTTAATTTAAGCTGAATTACAAAGAAAACGTATACTGAAATACAGGAAAAAGGTTACGTTCGATTTATTGGAGGCTGAAAATTATTACAAAACTCAATGGGCCCATTTGCATTTTGCACCCAAGCGTGTATGTGTTTTGGCGTCCTGGACTTGTTTAAATAACACACTGTTCATTAGTAGGTGGTCTTTGATTCTTTTACAGCCCACCCCCATAGGTATGGGACCTGTGCGTTCCATGGGTGACTGCTGATTGGTTGAAATGAAAGTAGAGTGCAATGTACTGTCCTATTTAAGTAATTTCATTGACAATAAATGTCATTTTAGTGTTTTCCAGTGTTATTAATTTTATTAGAAATTTCATTGAAAAACTCGATTATGCTGAAATTTCAACACACGGTAGCGACCCCTAAAACGTTTGTTTAAAATTTTATGAAAGTCTTTTTCCAAATAGTAGATCAAAATAAGATTGTGGCCCAGATAAAATTTATAAGTTATTTTTTTAGGATCAACCTATAGTAATACTTTATGTATCCGCAGTGTAGTTATTGAACATTCAATATAATTATATTGCAAATGTATCCTCGTCGCCATAAGTGCCTTTACATCGCTGTGACGGGTATGTGATCGCGCAGTACTGCAAGGAAGGGATGGTTGCATAAGAAATTGTGATTAATTTTGAAGAGTTTTTATTTCGACTAGGGAATTAACATAGGTGAAAGGAGAAAAGAACCATTTGAAGCATCAGTGCACTGTTATTGAAGCATCAGTGCACGAAAAGATTCGTATTCTCAGTTTTTCTATTTATTGTTTTATATGTTAAGTTAAACACCACAATATGTATCACTGATATCGCAGATCGTATTATTTTTAAAATCGTGTTTGTAACCTATTGTCAAAACATTCATCTCCAGACATGATGTAGAGAGAAGAGAAAGAGATACGACATCTGTAATATATGTATATGTGATTCACTAAGTAACTGTAGAAATTAGTTCAAGGACACATAAGAGAGCGAAAAGCAGGTCTAGAAGTCTGAACTTTTTAAAAACGTCCTAGATAGGTGAAAATATAGTTAAAAATTGCGAAAGGTATCATGTAATTTACCTTTCTTTTCTAGTATACTTTTTCTTTCACATCCAAACATCTCTATTCAGAATTACGAGATAAAGGTGAGGAGAGAAACATTTCCATTTCAAGAATTATATCAGGAAAAAAATCTTTTGACTTAGACTAGTTTCGAACTTGCAACCCTTGAATCCATAGCTCAGCGCTATACCGATTGAGCTAACAACTTCTGCAGGAAAAGCTAGATTTCTACAACTACCGGTTGCTGAATGGTGTGTATTAACCAAGTTGGCCGAGATAATGGCTTCATATAGCTATTGCAATAATAATAATAATAATAATAATAATAATAATAATAATAATAATAATAATAATAATAATAATAATAATAATAATAATAATAATATAAAGCAGAAGAACAGAATTTAAAAAGTCGCATATGTTAAAAGTTTGACGTGCAGAGTAAGTCCTAATATGAGATTTTATTAATTATATATAATCAATGTAAGCGTGGTTTATTCGTGCATGCTACTCAAACTGCGCAACTCACTACCGTAGTCCCATAAGGGTTGTACGCGCATGGTACCGTAGCCTTGCGTCCTCCAACCGTGAAGAATGTTTCGGTTTGAACCTATGCGTGTCCTAAGAGGAAGGAGGAGATTCAAAGAAAGAAAAGTGGTTTAGAAATTATGCAAACGTAGAATATCTCACGAGGTGAGGTGATATAGAGTTCAGCGTGTCTTTCAGCTACTACTCTATACAAGACGTGCATCTACGACTTAGAGTGAAACCCGAACCACACGACTCCTGACGAGAATCGAAACCCGTATCACCTCTAATTATATTATGGGAGACACAGGAACATGTAAAAATAATCGAAAATGAACTATATTAATGTTAAATCCATAGCTTTTGAGTACCAAATTTCTCAAAATTAAATCCCCACGTTAAGCGGGTTTGCATATCCAGGCTCCTAACTATGAAAACATTTACGATCACTCTAACCCCAATCATTTCACAGATTCAACCTGTTGTATGTAAGTTATTAGGACGTAAAATTGAACATAATTTATACGAAAAAGACTTTTATGCATTGCAAGACCTGTAACTGCTAAATATTCACCACAAACTTACAGTCGTATCGACATAAACCAAAAGAAGTGTGAAGCAGGAAACTACTTTACCCAAAAGTCAAAAGAGATGCACTGAAGACATAGGAACGGGTCGAGCGGTTTGGGTCATTCTTCTTTCAATTACAAGTTTATGTGTTCAAACTGTGAAGTGTGTATTCGTTTTTTTTTCTTTTTTTTAAGTGTGTTCCTATTTTCATGAGAGAACTGAGAACATTTCTTTAAATAAATCTTTGACAACTACTTTTCTCTCAAATTCCATTAGAAGGGAACATTATATGAATTGCAAATCTAAAATCCACAGCTGAGAACAAAATATTATGTTCAATATTTCATTATTATCCTTTGATTTGTAATGAAAAACTAACTATAAGCATTGAAGATTTCAGAAGATTCTCCCCCGGTAATGGTCAATATATGAATGAGAGAAAACTGATAAAACATTATTAGTCCTCTTTGAGCATGATCGAAGATAACTTATGGCCACGAAGGGGGAAATTTATGTCGACAGAGTATCAAATTCTCCCACAGGTCATGCCCTGAAATCATCACTGTTTGAAAGGTTTCCTTAACAAATAGAATATTACATTTATTTCTCGTTCTATGTTTTGAAATGGAAAAAGGATAATTTTAAAGTGAATTATAATACGATAAACATAAAGATTTATAGAACTAATGAAGTAAATATTCTTGTGTAAGTTATCGATTTCTAATCAGATTAAAACTCGAATATTCGTTTGCATCGCACTTTAAAGTAAATACTCTCTATATATAATTCTTACTGGAAAGTATGTTTAACTCCAATTACTTAATCAATATTTTTAATAATATATTTTTATTGTAATACTTTTACTATTCAATGTTGTATACACTACATTTCCCAAAGCAAAATCTCGCAAATGTATAGTGGACTAGTGAATATTATCAAATAGATTATCATTTTGTTTACGTAAATACTTCATCGCCTCATTTGCAACTTCGTACTTCGCACATTGACATAACCGCTGCATATCAAAATTTCCGAAGTTCTCAGTCCCTAGTAGCTATATAATAAGCATTTGACAGAAGTTCGTTTCACAGTGTGGAAACATATTACGAGATTACAGTTTCTGCCTCAGATACTGATAGCATAGATGGAAAGATTTCTTTGACGATTTGCTTAACAAGAAGCCAAAAAGTAATGTGCGTGGGGAATGGGAATGAACCGTAAATTCCAGAACCTAACCGAATAAAAGTAAAAATCGCTATAAAGAAATTAAAGAAACACAAATCTTCGGTTATAGACGAAGTTCCGGCTGAGTTAATTTTAGCTGGAAGCAAAAAATTGTGGAATAAAATACATACACTCATTCTCCTTATCTCGAACAAGAAAGAATTGCTACAAAATCGGAAATAATCAATCATTTTTCCAATTCACAAGAAAAGCTACAAAACTGACAGCCACAATTATCGAGGCATCTCTTATCTGTCAATATCTTATAAAATCCTTATCAAATATTATATTAACAAGATTGACCCCATACGCAGATGGAATTATTGGAGATTATCAGCGCAGATTTAACCCTCGGATGCATGTCGCTTTTTTTCTACACTTTTACATATGTGGGGTCAATTTGACCCCACGCAATATTTGGTTGATAATAATATAACATAGTATGCATGTTAGGTTAATTAGATTACGTTAGGTTTGGTTAAGTTAGGTAATGCGGAGGTATGTTAAGTTTGTTTAGATTAGGTTACATTAGGCAAGGTATATAGTTCAGGTTATCGCGTTTTATTCATTAATATAAGGAATAAACCAATTACAAATATTGTTCAGATATTTTAACTGTTTTCCTCTTCCTCGCTTTCCGAATAGTTAAAAATAGTTCACTCTTCTTCATATTAATATGAGTAACAGTTCACTTACACTTATCCGAGCTGCAATTCAGCACCATAATCTTACTTGAAACAAAAGATTTCTTGAGCAAGGAAAACAACACTAAATATGAAGAAAGTACCCATGTTTTGGCTTTGTCACATCAATACACATCACTGACATTCAGAACACACTACTAACACACTACTATGAAATTTGCACACATACTTCTCACATCTGCTGCAACGCTGTGATGTCTTCCTGTCCTCTTCCCTTGTACAGATCTGACATCTTACTCTCTTGTTCGAAGATGTAGGAGCCAATGCCTTTGTTTCCCTCTCTACACCGCAGAGTTTCATAGCATCAATCACTGGTTTCTTTAGGTTCAAACTGTGGCACCTCAGCCTGATGTGAGGAAGAATCAGTTCGTTCGCCAACTCAGTTAGAAAGACACGGCGCTTGTGACTGATCCCTGAATGATAATCCGGATGTTGTGATAAGTAGCATGTGTATGCATTGAGAGCGCCTACGTTGATTACATTATAAAAGAGGGCCATTGGCCAGCGACGCGTCTGTCTCCTACAGGTGTATGTTTGAACCAATTTGTCCATGGCGTCAACTCCACTCTTTGTTTGGTTGTAAAATTTTATGATTTCTGGCTTCTTCTTGGAATCTTCCTCATCCACGCCTGTGTCATGATGCATGGTGCTGAGTAGAATGACGTTCTTATTCTTTTTCGGTACGTAGCTTACTAGGGTAACATCTTTATTGAAGACGAATTGTGATGTGCTAGGCTGTCTTGACTTAACATTGACCAGCGCAGGTGGAATTTCACGTCTGTTTTTCTTTATTGTACCAACAATAGTTACATTTTGTACCAACAGTTCCTTAGCTAAATCATAACTTGTGAAAAACTGATCAGTTGTGATATTACTGCCGGAGTTCCACAGCGTGTAGCACAATGTCTTCACGACGTTGCTGGCGAGGTTAGTTTGAACTGGTTCCCCTGGCTGTCGTCCCAAGTACACTAAACCGTCTTTTGCGTAAAAGTTCTCAGCATCACACAACCAGAAGATCTTAATGCCGTATTTACCTGGTTTACTTGGCATATACTGCACAAACTTGCATCTCCCACGGAAAGGCACTAACTGTTCATCAATCGTGAGGAAAACTCCGGGAACCATAACTTTTCAACAATTTTCTATGAAAAGTGTCCAGATATATCGAAATGCAGCCATGTGATCAGTTTCCAGACGCAAAGCGCGGGTTCGCTTGTCATCGAACCGGAGCAGTCTTCTGATATCTTCGAAACGATTCACGCCAAAAGTTGCTTTGTATTTCGGATTAGCGAATTTGTTGAGAAAAAGTTCGCGAATAGGAACATCCCAACTTCTCTCAGTACCTGCGATAAGAAGGATGCCAATAAAAGCCTGAAGCTCTTCTAATGTTAGGTCAGTCCACTTTTTCACTGATTTCACTGCCACTCTTCTTCCTTCTAAATTCGTGCACTGCACAATTTCCTCCAAAATGTTACGGGAAATGAACAAATCAAAGGCATCTTTGGGTGACGTCAAGACAAAGCCCCGCGGGAGACCTTGTACATTCCTTACGATGTTGTGCCTAGCAGTCTGGTGAACACCGGGTGGTTTGCTTTTCCACTCAATTCCATTCTTCGAAATCATACCGAAAGACGCTTGCTCATCCCTTGCATCTTCTTCTTCTTCTTCATCATCATCACCACCATTATCCATTTCAAAATCACTGTCTTCCCTCGGAATGTTTTCCTCCTCTGAAACTCCATCATCTTCGTCAAAACTGTCCAAGTTGCTGGCAACACCATTATCATCCTCCTCCGTAAGCAGTTCGTTTATTTCATTTAGAGACAATCCTCTTTTTGTCATTACTGTCTATGGCACTTTCAGTCTAATAAACAGGATTTTATAAAATCACGTAAAAGCAATAAGCATGCACTTGTTCAAACCTAAAATGCGGCGTTCTTTCACACACGGTGTGCAATTGTTTCTGCAACACAAACAAACATGAGAGCGGAGCACTGTAGAAATGTCGTCCGACTATACACGCGGTCTGTCAACAACAACTGATTGCAGTGTTGTCAGGTTACAGTGGAAAAAAATATTTTCAAATAAGATAAAACAACCTTTTATTCGCGACAAATTTTTACTATACTTGCAGCAATATGCGAATTTATGGAAATTTTACAAGAGCATAAGTTTATTCCCAGAGAAAATAAGATCTCGAAATCAAAACTTATAAAAAATATCCAGTTTTACAAAAAGATTCATCATCATCCCTCGATAATTCGAATGATGATGATTGTTGTTCTGCCCTAAGGCAGGTCTTTGACCCGAAGGTCCCTGGGCAAGATGAGCCCATGGTGGTTTTTCATTGCCTTCCATGGGATGATGATGACGTCCTAAGGACGGGACCTACAGTTTAACGTGGGATCCGAATCACATGTGTCCCCACCGGGAATCGAACCCGGGACCCCTTGATTACAAGGCGGTGAGAGTAACCACTTATCCACCGGGGAATACTGATTTTAAAAGATTTTCTCTACTTTGGGTATAGCTGAACATTATATCCAGGCCAAACTTTTTATTTTGAACGTTTCTAAACTATTTTGAAACTGGGGTCAAATTGACCCCACATATGTAATAGATGGGTAATGATAAAAAATGGTAAAAAAATAAATAATAATAACTTGCAAAACAAATGTGTTTACATTCTTTTGTAGTTGAAGCATCCTGCTTAGATGTCACAGAACATCAGGATTTTTCATTGAGATTTCCTTGTAATACTAGGAAATAAAAGCATGTTGGGGTCAAAATGACCCCACACATGCATCCGAGGGTTAGACGAAATTGATCAAATACTAACCAAAAGATTACCATTTGACAAATACTCGAAAAGAAATGGGAATACAATATCCCGATATATCAACTATTTGTTAATTTTAGAAAGGCTTACGATTCGGTTAGGAGAGAAATATTGTATAACATTCTTGCAGAATTTGCAATTTCGGAAAAGCTAATTAGATTAATTAAGATATGTTTAGATGAATCCCGAAGTAAAGTTCGGGTAAGAAAAATTTTGCGTACGAGCTTTCACGTCGAGAATGGCCATGAAACAAAGAGATGCCTTGCCGCCATTATTATTCAACCTTTTCCTGGAATACGCTTTAACGAAAATCACAGATAACAACCAGGGCCTAGTGTTGAACGGTGTTCACCAGGTTATGGCGTATGCTGATTGCATAAATTTAATAGGGGATAATAGGGGAATAACAGAAAGAAATGCAGATGTCTTGTTTAATGCTTGTTTGCAAGGAAATGACTTTAGAAGTAAATGCAAATTATGGATGCGTTAAAGTATCAAATAATACTTTCAATAAATTGGATACTTTCAAATATGTAGGATCAATCCTAACAGACGAAAATCGTATTGAAGAAGAAATTAAATGTCGACTAAAAGCAGGGATCGAGTTGACTAACGATAGATGTCAGTGGAGAACTTTTGTTAACGCTACAACAAACCTTCGGTTTCCGTAAGCCATACAGTTAGTTAGCTAGCACACATCATTGTCTGTAAATTTGAAGAGAGATCTGAAGATCTATTCAAGGTATTTCTTAACGCACAATAACGTTGCACGGGGTGCAGCGGTTTAAAAGACAATTTCTATCAAGATTGAAGTCGATGGTAAGACAAGTTCATAGCAGTCATCCAGAGACAATGCAGTGAAGAAATTAAAGCTTTGGAATACCAAGCGTTGTATAGACCTGTGGACCAGTCAATATTTAAAAAAAAAAGAAGCATTTCCACGGTACCAGGAAATTGTGTCCAATACTGTTTTTGTACTCTTTAGTGTTCAAAGACATCATTTATCTTTGAAAATTTGTAAACTGATGTTCAATAGTTTTATATTGGGCTATATAACCTCTAAAGTATCGCGATAAACAGTTTTGTTTAATTTAGTAGTGTTTTATTGTTAAGCACGTACATAACGTGTTTTCCCACTTCGTAAGCAGGTCATATCCTCTCACGATATCATTAAGAAGTGGCGTAACTTCGGACAATACACAACAAGTAAAATAGCTATAATATATTTCTCAATATGTATCCGTGGATTGTGTTGGTCAGAGGATGTGTGGAGTGCGAGCTCCGTGTTATTTTGTGTTTCAGTGAATTATCCTGTTCTTTTTTTATTACCGAAAAGAGTGAGGTGAACATGAAGTGTTACTGATTATAACAACAGTATATGATTATGATATAGAGGTGAGATTAATCCCAAAAACTGAAAATTTGTTGACTTCTACTTGTAAACAAACATTCCATTGAGGCTGGTTGCTTGGCGCTGGAAGGCTGGTGAAGGAAGTGGAGTATATACGTAAGTGAAGAATAAGATTCGTATAAATAAACTATTATTATTGTACTAAATAATCAACAAGTTAGTAACAATACCACGTTACATTAAAAGGAACGTCGATAATATCGTGATAATTAAGAGGACTTATTTGAATCAGTGCTTTGTTTACATTGCATTGTGATAGTGTTTTGTTCCGGTTAGCAGGTTGCCAGTTCCTGGAGGTCTAGTTTACAGTACTGTTATTAACCGCCATTTTGAATCCTGATATTTACTTTGTATACAATTACAATGTCATCCTGTTCGAGATGCAAGTTGAAAATAAATCGTTATGATGATACACTACAGTGCTCAAAAAAGAACTGTAATAAACTGTTTCATATATCGTGTTATAATATGTCGGTAGAAATATATACTGATCTGAAACAATCAGGCATCATTAGAGAATGGCTTTGTAATGTGTGCAAAAATTATGTTATAACCGAAAATACTGAGGCTACATCTGTCAATAATGCAGCCCTAATTGGATCTAAAGTTCCCTCTGTTTCAAAATCAACTAATAATCCTACTAAAATTACAGATATAGCAATAAAAGTTGATGAATTGTGTGATCTGATTGCACATCTTACAACCAGTGTTCAGTTCATGTCCAATAAATATGATGAATTGCTAAAAAAAATTTGAAGTAGAGGTGACGGAAAATATTAAACGGGACAAAGAAATCACAAAACTAAAAGCGGAAAATGTAATGTTGAAAAATCAAATAGAACAACAGGCCATGGAGTTAAATGATCTTAACCAATACGGGCGTAACAGAAACATTGAAATTCATGGAATTCAAGAGCGTGTTAGTGAGAAGGATATAGTAATTGATTTGGCAGGGAAATTACGACTAAATTGTGAAGAACAAGATATTGATGTTGTACATCGTATATCAAATGGTAGTGGTAAAAATAAGAGGAAAGCAATAATTGTACAGTTCAAGACAAGATCTGTGAGGGATAGTTGGCTAGGTAAAAGAAATTCAGGATTAGTTAGTAACAACGTAGTTTCTGGAAGTGATGATCAAAAGATTTTTATAAATGTTAACTTATCCCCTAGAAATAGGCAACTCTTCTGGAAAACGCGAAACGCGGCAAGAAATACTCAACACAAGTACTGCTGGGTTAATGCTAACGGTCAAATTTTAATTAGAAAAAATGAAAATATTCCGGTAATGGTTGTAAAATCTGAGGAGGACATACCAGGTTTTCATAATTCTGTCAATGAAGGAACCAACGATTTACTTATTAAGTAATTGGTAAATTTGGATATTGCTGAAAAGATATGAGGTCAGCCGCATTTGTATTCAAGGAATAAATAGGATTGCATGAGTCAAAAATCATTACACTGGATATAATAATGAGTTCAGTAACTAGTTTGAAAATAGTTTACAACAGTATTGATTATTTATGTTACAAATTGTTTCAGAATAATGTCAGTAGTTAATAGCAAATTTAATATCTTTTATCAAGCGAAAGTGTTTTGAGATGTTAATTGATAAATTGTAGATTGTTTTTGTATGTTATAACCTGAAGAAGGAAAAAAGGGTATACTTATTGTAATTTTCATGTTTAAATACTAGTTATATGTATGTTTGATGTTGCTCATCCTTTGATGATTGTATATAAAATTTTGTTCTTTGTAATTGCCTTTGGGTGTTAAGTGCAATAAAATATATTATTATTATTATTATTATTGTTTTCATTATCATACACTATCATTGATATTCGCAATTACAGTTTTAAATATGCAATCTTTGTATGTTTATGTAATATGCAGTAGCATTTAAGTAAATGCAATAATGCAAGTATTGTAAAACTAAGTAATCGTTAATATTAGCCAGGAGGGGACAAAAAAATTCCTACAATATTTTTCGTGCTGTTAATTCAGTAGTAGTGCAATTCGTAGGCCTAAGAAATACAAATTCAAAAATGTATGTATAGTACAGTAGAATTGGTGTATAAATAAGTTGAGTGAAGTGCGAATAAAATAATAGATCTTATAAGGTAAACTAAATATGTGTTTGGTAAGTTATTTAACTGAAGATGATGTAGTTTTAAGGAGATGAAATATTTTTAACTGCCATACATTTTGTATTTAAAAACTTTACTGTTTACGCCTAAGAAACTTGGTTTCAAAAACTTTCAAACCAATTTAGACTTATAAAGCTGGTAAATACATACCATAATTTTAAATTACTTTACATACAGTATGATACCAATATTACCTGTCTATTTATTATTTTGTTTTTCTGCAATACTACCTCATGTAAAGTTACCTGGAACTTTTCAGTGTGCTACGAATAAAATGTCATTATTAATTTCATATCTTAATTTATTTGCAGCATGAATCTTGTCCATAAAATAAGGTCTATATAAAGTTTGAATGTGTATGTATGTATTTGACATACTAATTATTTTACCATATGCGATATTTTCAGAAAACCTCACGACTGGCTAAATATTGCAAGCCTGGCTTCGTATTCTGTTTTCTTCCGTATTGAATTTTCAGATCGCTTTTATAACTTTTCCATAATTCGTACTTTTTACTGTGCGGTGCTTGAATAGAGCTAGAGATTCAATTTCCTGGGTCAGTGGTTTGAAATATGAGTTTCATTTCACCGTGAACGATACGTAGTTAGATTCGGGCAGGGTATTGGAGTCGGTACTGGTTAGAAACATGATCGAAGAACATCATTTTTGTAAATTTGCGTAACCATTTCTGAATAAGGATGAAATGGGTACATGCAGTGTTAATTACATGTTCACAGCAAACAGTCTATTTGTTCAATATTCACGAGTGTACTATGCATTTTATCGTTCCGTTCTGTAAACAAAGTGAATATCGTAAACTACTTAAATCTAAATCTGTTTCTTTCTTTATCCCCACATTATTTCAGCCCATTAGTCTCCTTTAATTTGTTTATTTTATTGATTCCTTTTGAGGTAATAAATTTAACTCTTTTAGCTAATGTATATTAGATATGTTGATTAAAATGTAACTTAGAATTCTTATTATTTGTCCGCTGTATCGTCTAAGTGGTTTTCCCGAACTATAATATTTTAAATTTTTTTAGGTTTGGAGGAGCATATGCTGGTATGTTTGGGTACTTCACTACCATGATATCTTTTCCAGCATTTGGTTACACAAGAGATGTTATGTTTGGAAAATTAGAGATAATGGGTAAGAATAAGATATACTAAGTACAATAACTGTATTTAGAGAATATTATAACACCATATACATTTTCGGTTCTTAAATATAACATTATTAATATTACAAGACCATATTATTCTTCATAATACAAGACCATAAATACACGCACAGACCACTATGTTTATATGGAAAGTAATTTAGTGAATATTATTTTCATTAAAGAACATAAAACGATTTCCTGCTACTAATAGCTAATTTAAATATGGTACTACTGATTTACTGAATTGCACAGATAATCATAGTTCTGAATCTATTTAAAGGAAATCGTGCGATGCTATTAAACTCTCCGTGAAGTACAATGTGTCCTAATAGGATGACATCCTCATTATAATTTTTCAAACAATCAACAGAAGTGATAATGAAATGAAATATATATTAATTTAGAATGTTCAGATAGCATTAGTAATGACAGCACAAATTTATTTTAAAAATAAAGTCTTCGGGTATTCACAATTCTATACCTACATACTTGTTAATTCTTCTGGAAGCTTCTAGAGAACAACATTACTATTTATGTATAATTGATAATACTTTTTTGGAAATTTCTTGGGGTAAAATTGTATATTTTCCTGGCCATTTTTCGTTCTCAAATAATGTACAGTTCCTTTGGCACAAAGGTTGTAATTTAAAGATATCGTGTAGAACTAGTCTTCAATATACCATATAACAAAAAGCCCAGAAAAATATTTCTACTTACTGACATACAACGATTGAAACAATGCAGAAATAATCTGCTTACGTCCCGGCAACAAAATCAGTGATTTTGGCGTGACGTCATAGATCGGTATTCTTTGTGAATCTCATTGGAAGCTACAAGGAATCCTTTCATATTGCAGTTTCTTATTCCAAATTACAAGAAAGAACTTAATGATAGAAAAAGTGGCCCAATAATAATACACTTACTGTATATAAGATTAACGTGCTAAAAGGATGTATTTTGCTTTTTAGAATATTAAAGGTTGTTTGTAGTCTCCAAGCATAGTAGGATGATAGGTAATTCTACACAGAGAGATTGCCGACAATTGATAAGACATAACATACATCTAATATTTGAATATGGATAAGCTTGATACGTAATATGTTTCACAATCAGGAAGTTGATGAAAGAGGATGATGAAATTGTGTTACGTAGGAGAAGTTTTTTTTCCTGGAGGTAGTTGAATGACCTTTGTGGTCAAAGCATAACCCCTGCTTATGTAATCGTTCGTAAAATGTAAAATATTACTCGTTGTTAAGGATAAGGTCCCTGAATCCCTGCTTATGTAATCGTTCGTAATATGTAAAATATTAATCTTGGTAAAAGCTGAAGAGTGCCCCCCAGGAACCCTGCTTTTGATTTCATGGTCCTGTTTATGTAACTTTTTTTCATTCTTTGCTTGATTAGAAGTTCATTGTAAAAATAATATATTCGAAAAATATGTGAGAAGCTAAAATTTTAGTCCCCCATTTTGCATAGCAAATTCAGAACAATATATGAATCGAACCCCAGGACCCTTACCTGCTTACCAGGGACCATCTTTAGAAACATGACCCCCTCCCAACCTCCCAATGAATTTAGAATGACATTATATTTATGACAAATAATAAGAATATAGATGCAACCCCAACTATACAGATACGAACATGGTGTGAGAAGATAAAATGTTAATCCCTTACGATGAAGAATAGAACGAGGGACCCTTCCCGTGGTTTGTGACGCCCCTGACATTGCAGGAACCATATCATTTGTCCTTTCGTACTTTTATAATACTCGTTGTCATAAATGGTAGGGATATAACTTTATTCATGCGGGACTTTTTTATTCCTACGCATAGTATCCGAGCATAATAAAATACTCATTAATAAAATGTTGTAAAGATGCAGGTTACGACCCACTGTGCAGAGACATCCTTCCTTTATAGGCTGTGGAACTGAACTGACTTTTGAGAGAAATTGACAGGGTTATGGTGTACTGACGTCATATCACCTTTGTACTGGTGTTTCTGATAACTAACTGTGTTTATCACGAGGAGATGAAATCATGCACAAATATATATCATATGAACTTTGTTTTCTATTTGCTTGGCTGATATCTAACTGACTTAATCATGATCACCTCCCTCATGTTGATTTTTAAATGAGAACATGTAAACAATTGATATTATGTTTATCAAATACACGTGACGATTAACGAAATCACTTGTTTTTGCAACTTGTGATGAATCGCTTGTAAACAATCTGATAAAATAGTCAGATTTAATAAGATAATTGGTTAACGAAAATATTTTAGTTTTTCTGGAACACAAACATGTAGGGGACAGAGATGATAAATGCTTTATCAGTTTCTTAATTGGAAACAAATCAATGTTAATTGCATTTTAATACACATAGTGAATTGAAAAATAAGTTAGTCAGAGATAAATCGCTGTCCTTTGGAAGACGAAATTTTACAACACATCACGAACGAAAAACATTTTGCAACTTTCTGATAAATTGTTTGCCCCATGAAACTGTTCTGGAGGATGTAAATAAATAAATCAAAGTATACTAATCACCTCTGGTTTGAATACAGTGATTAATGTCCCTAGAAAACTATGCCCACTCTTGCAAGCATTTCCTATGTATAAACAAGATAAGCGATGACAATATGTGTAAGCGAATAAAAATGTTTAATATTTTCTAATAAAGTTAAGATTTGAATTTCCTATCCGTAATTAAAAAGCACAATGTGCAAAGTGAACGCAATAAATGATTTCTTAACCATACTAAAGTTAAAAGTGCAGTGACTTACGTACAAAATAGGCCCGCCCATATTGAAATAAAGGTATATAAAACCCTGAAATTCCCCTATCCTATTATCATTACTAACTCAGTGCCTCTCTGTTTCTGTGTTTTGAAGGATTTTGCTATTTCCGCTGTCTTTTTTGACTTTGACTAATATTCAACATGCAAAAAACGTAAGTTATTTCTTGTTTGATTATTCCATTAGTTAACTAGTTGGCCTAATTACGGATGCTTGTTTTATTTGCCAAGCTCAGGGACCTTTTTCTGTGTTTTACGCAAAGAAAGTTTTATTGTTTCATGTTATTTTAAATTGGATGGATTGCTACGTAAGCCACTAACTTAACTTTAATTGCTGATGAGCCTTCGTAAATTTATATTGAAATATGTTGTTGTTAAAATTGGTTTGTTTTCTATTTGCAAAGCACAAACCTATTCACAACTGATGACGCGTCCACGGGAATATTGCATAACAAATTAATGGGAACAACTAGCACAAGTTGCCCATAGTTTTGTTCTTTCGTAATGATCTTTATTCATTTATTTGCGAACACGCTTGCTTGGGAATATTGTATTAATTAATCACTAACCTAACCTCATTCGATGACGCTTGCTCGGGAATGTTGTATACATTAATTAGTAACCTACCCTTATTTGCTGACGCAAGCATTACATAACACACATTAAACACTAACACTATTCAGATGCATTTTTCACTCTGCAATATCCGATTTCCGTCTGTCTTTTCTTAATAGAACCTCTATTAATTCCGGGTGATAGTCTGCATCATTTAATCATTCAAATATGCTTCAACTTTTTTTTGTTAATATTCAAATAATGTGCGTGTTGGCATACAGGAAAAACACATCTTCTATAACACTTTTGCTTGCTATAACAGTCCAGGCACGGATTTCCAACCATTTTGGAGGTACATTCATACAATCATGAGCATAAACATAATACGATCCTTCTCTGTATCCATCATATATTAACGTATGGTTGAAATCCCATTTTTCAATAGCCTACTTTACACAATCTCCATCTACATTATGACTATTACAATAACAGTCTAAGCTCCAAAATCTTGTAGATATTGGTGATGATGCTGGGGTTTCTGAACTGTTAGCACTAGTGAATCTATTGCGTAAACGTCAAATTCTTCATCTGAAGATGACTCATATAATTCTGTTTCAGCATCAGATGACGATGCTTCAATATTGCTATTGCAGTGATTCTTCTTCTCATACGACTGCATGATGTATCTTTATATATTTTCTCTCTTATGACATATATTTAACGTATTTTCATACCCATTGCGTGTTCACATCATGTAAAAAAAAACAAATTTCTCTAATTGTCACATGTTGTTTAGTCATACGTCGACCTCTTCCTTTTGATAATTACTCAACGTAGCATGAACAAATTTCTCTAATGGTCACATGTTGTTTAGCCATTTGTTAACAGTCATGATTAGTTATCGCGGTGTCAACAAATTTATCTAATGGTACTAAGATCTCTTCATCCCGGTTCCAAAGCACGCTAAAACGCTTGTGATATATTGAGTTCATGTCTTGAGTTCACCAACGAAAGACGAACGAGAACCACAATCTGTATATGAACTCCGTATATGACGTCTTTCAGACGGAGAATTCACAATGTGTCCCAATATGAATAAAGTTATGTCCCTACCATTTACAAACACGAGTATTATAAAAATACGAAAGAACAAATAATATGGTTCCTGCAGGGTGAGGGGCGTCACAAATCACGGGAAAGGTCCCTCGTTCGATTCTTCATCGTAAGTAATTAAAATTTTATCTTCTCACACCATGTTCGTACCTGTATAGTTGGGGTTGCATGTATATTCTTATTGTTTCACATAAATATAATTTCATTTTAAATTCGTTGGGAGGGGGTCATTTTTCTATAGGTTGTCCCTGGGAAGCAGGGAAGGGTCCTGGGGTTCGATTCATGTATTGTTGTGAATTTGCTATGCAAAATGAGGGATTAAAATTTTAACTTCTCGCACACTGTTTGAACATGTTATTTTTACAATGAAGTTCTAATCAAGCAAAAGAATATAAAACGTTACATAAACAGGGACCATGAGATGGGTCGTGCATGGGTGCACTCTTCAGCTTTTACCAACGAGTAATATTTTACATTTTACGAACGATTACATAAGCAGGGTCTGTCCTGTGTGTCCGTGGAAACAAGGGGCCATATTCTTAACAACGAATAATATTTTACATATTACGAACGATTACATAAGCACGGGCTATTCTTCGACCACAAAGGTCATTCAACTACTTCCAGGAAAACAAATTTCTCCTACCCTAACACAATTTCATCATCCTCTTTCATCAATTTCCTGATTGTGAAACACACTACGTATCAAGCTTATCCATATTCAAATATTTGATATCTCTTCTCGCTTATCAATTGTCTGCAATCTCTCTGTGTAGAATTACTTATCATTCTATTAAGCTTTACAAATATTTGAAATACGTGTACAATTAAGTTGTGTACTTTATTATTGAATTACACCAAAAACATTGTGAGTCTATTTGCACACGGAAAATAAAATATTTGACAGTTGACAAATTTACTTTTTCCAATAGCGCGGAAACAAATGGATTAATTTGGATCTTTTTGTCGTTATCCTTACAACAGTTAGAAGTTGATAACTTGCCAAATTCAATACACTAATAAGTTAATTTATTCTTGAGTTATTAGGAAAATAAATTTTCTGAACTGAAGAATAATTTCTTTCGTGACTGTACTATAATATTTCAAATTAAGTCACACGTAGATTTAGAATAACTATGTCACCATATTATAGCTTTATTTCTTTAATATTTGTCTTGAATCTCCATGCTATTATACTAAATCTACAAATAAGCTCTTTCTGTACCAAAAGTCTGTTAATCCCTTTTAAAAAACTGTATCCTATTACATCGTCACATTTTCTATACTATTTACTGTACATATTAGCAAATGGTCACTCTACACCATTGCTTTAACTATTTTTATCACAATGCTACAAGAATCGTATTAAACAGTGCTTTATTTTTCTACTATATTTAAAATGGAAATGTTTTTAAGGTTATCTGGGTAATTTGAAGCTGAAGAAAGCTTTCGCGAATAGACGCAGGTGCTTAGGCTGCCGAAAAATGCCATAAACAAGATAAGTGCTCAAAATTTTTCTTCTGACCTAGGCGCCGGTTCTCAAACTTAGACAAAACAATAATACAATTTTAATAATATGAACACATAATTTTATTTTCAACTTAACTTATTTAGGAGCCAGACTCGTATTTTCAATCGAATTGACTACCTGGCGCCCGGGTTTTTCAATCCTGACCAAGAGGAATATTGAGAGAAATTTATTATGTACAAGTATTACTCATTGTTACTTTGAAAGTTACACTTTCTCTTTTCAATGACTGCACACGAAATGCTGCTGTAAGTATAGAATCATAGGTTTATTTATATTCTTTCTTTAATCAACTCTGAAGTGATCAAGGTTTGGTATATCGTAGTACATTTGCGAAAGATTTTGTAGTTTAAGTTTTGCATTTTGTGTTCCGAGGTCCACAAGTAAAAAAAAAAACATAAAAACTAACGTATGAAGAGTTCAGTTTTTTTTTGTTAAGTTTTGTCCGTATATATTGATTTCTCTTGTATTACTTCTCTCACAGGTATATTACTCATCATGATATATCACAAATATTCAAAGGACTCAGCGCTCACCTCTAATGTAAGAGATCCCTTTTCCGAACTAAGGCCGTGTGAGTTTATGGTGGACATTATGTCTGCGGATTTTCTCGCGATTCTGACGTTTCCTCCTACATGACCGTTCCACCGATTCTCTTCATACTTACCACCGATTCCACCTTCATGACCATTTCGTGCTCTGTAATCATCCGTCTTCCTTTGCCTACAAGGCTTTTTCATTGAAAGTAAAAGTGGAAATTATATTTTATTTTATTCAGTAATGACACATGTAACTGTGTAACTAGTGTGTTGTCATTGCTTTATTTTGTATCTACATACTTATTTAAATGTTAACTCTTGTGTTCAAACACTTCAATTGATCTGTAAATCTTCACATGGATTAATATAAAGAATTCACTTGTATGATCCATGGGATAAAGAAAACGACAGTAAGCGCCAATATATTATATTCCTTTGGTGAAAAGTTGTTTGATAATGGCACTGGTGAATTCTGGGAATGCTGATGGATATGATTATCACCTTCAGTTTGTGCGTCCTTGTGTTGAATTCAGTATAGAATTTACGTTAGTTTTATTTGCAGAAATGTTCTTTTAATGTGTTAATTTCTTTGGGTTTCCTTCTGAACGCATACAAGAAACTAGCAATCTACTATCAAATAACTATGCTATTATATTGTTGACTTTTTTTTTCTTAAGAATGAATAAAATTGTCTTCGTAAGGTCGGTTTGTAACCCAGACATAGTTTATCACGCTAGGCTGCAAAAATATCAATAATATTGCAAAGTAGTAATCACAACTTACTTTATCCTAACATATTCAAGTATATTCAAATAATTGATAATAAATAAACGGACAAATAATTTTCTTTCTAAAGAAGTCTTAAATTTTGTTATTTTCTTATTCTTTGTTTCATCACCAGTGTCATCGAATCAAACCAACGATGTAATTGCATGAAATTGCTTCCAAGTTGTCTATTAAATATTGGACCAGAAACGATCCGGTTGCACTTCTTGTATAATATTTAATTTTAGCATACTAGTGAAAAAATGCATTCAATTAATCGTGATTTTCTATTCAATGCGTACAACTTATATAATCCCATTGTAATTTAATCAAATGTGAGCCGATTAGGAAATGAATTGGGCAGAAACGATCCATTTGTGTCTTGTGTTAATTAAGTTATTAAATAAGTTAATTAAACTGTAGGAAATTACTATCATTTTTCTTTAGTAAGATATATCTTAAATTTATATTTCAAATTCCATTTTTGGCTGCTTTAAATTTACGCAATTTAATTTCCTATTATACTCGATCTAAGTAAGAGTTTATCATTTTTTTTCAGTTTGCTTTGGAAGTGTTGGGAATCTATTCTTCGGTTGCAGCTTAATATCAATTCTTGAATATTGCTTCTTCTTTTCATACAAAGTTATTTGCTGTTTTGCATGTGCTATACAGAAAAGGAAGAAAAGACAAAGAATAGGGATAAGTGAAATACACAATCAATTTGCGTTTGCTCCACGTACTAACAGATGTGTTCGGCTTTCATTAGTTGGACAACATTCAGGTTTATTTCCTTCTTCACATGGGAACAACAGCAGGAATGTACGAGAAATGTTAAGGTAAGAAACTAGAATTGGGACTACATGCTAAAAATTAATTCCCACGTTTCGAATAGCAAAATAACACGTTCTTACATTTAGTGTGGAAAGAATCTTGATACTGATTGCTTAATTAAAATTAAATGTACACAATCACTCTATTTGCATATTCATATGTAATCATCTTGATATTAATGTTTTCTGTAATTATTCGCATTATCATATCTTGTCAAAATACAAATGAATATTTGTTACGTGATACTAATTCTATAATACTAATTATATGATGTGATATATTGTTGATAATCAAATCGTATAATTTTTGTCACTATTACTAATTTTAGCTTTAAAGTACTCTAATGCCTCATGTTAGTATATATTAGTCTTATTCATTTATTTTTGCAAATTTCAATTGTTTCCTATATGATCAATAATTCTCATATTTCATTAATTACGTTTATGCGTTGGTATTACCCGACATTATTATGTTATTTTTGAGTATCTGGTAATTTGACTGATTTTTTTGCATTAAACCTAGGTCTTAAACCACATTTCGAAAATTAAAAAAAAGATTTCGATATAATTTTATTGATTCTCAATTTCAATCTTAAGTAGGTCGTTATAGAAAGAATATTGAACCTCATCTTCGTACTACCATCAATCAACGCCTTTGTAAAATGTTGCCGACCAGATGTAATAAGAGATTGGCAGCAATTTCTTTGATTTTTGAATTAACTATCTAATTAGGTATTCCTATGCTCATGATTCTCTATCGGAAAGTATAATCAATTCAGACAGTTTTCTCGTTGTAACGAAAAGGCTGCGACATACTTGTGGAAAGACTTGACAAAAAAAATGAAAAAAGTCGGATATATGAAATAAATTACAAACTATTCAGTGTTGTTATGACGAGCTGAAGGGATTCCTTAAATCGAGAAAAATAAAATTAAAAAATTTGCTTGCAGTACGATGTTACTCTCAGTTGTTTGTTGTGCAGCGCCGTCTGATCATGCATGAATACAGCAAATATAGACCTATTTGTGTCTCGTTTCGTTGACAACGTCGGGCATAAAGCGGTCTGTATAGTTGAAAAGAGCTATATTAACCTAAATTAACATATTGAATAACTATTGCGTATTCATTGGATGGTAATATCACTGTAAGAAACCTCTGTAAGTTTGAAATTGTCATTGATGCTGTTATATGATTAAACATGGCCTATCATAATGTATATTCTTTGGTATAAATTTTCAAAATTTCAATACTCTGTTGGAGCTCTACAAGTGTCATAAGTAAGTGATCAATATCTAGGATTAGTTTTAAATTGCCGAAGTGACTGCAAATATGTGAATTAGACGGAAAATTATGTTATTAAGTTTGATTTTATGTCATATATTTTGTGGTTGTGCTATTACAGTTACCATGTTGGCTTGATTTGTTACTGCGTTTGTTATAGATCAGTATACCAATAGCAACATAATGATGTTTCAAAACTTCGATCTTGGCCCTGGAAGGACAGAAAGATCGATTTCTACTTTTCAGTCCACAAAATTAGAATCAACTTGCACTTAATAGTATGGTTGTACTTAATAACAGGTTGCAATGTACATCACTTTTATTATTTTCAAGAGTAGTGTACGTGCAAATACATAAACTACAGCTTGCAGTCGATAAATTATCTCGGATTATCCTCACCGGCCTTAGTGCCACTGAGTGTCCTTTCTTGGTCCTCTAATCAAATAATAATCTTTCATTATAACTAACAGTTACTCAAATATTGTTTCTCTAGTTAGTGTAACTTCTTGGGTATACATCAAAATATGATCTTAGCAAATCTATATGTTAAGAGCATTAACCGGCATGTGTATTTTAGTAGTAGACATTTACTTTTTCATACAGAGCAAAGTATATTGTAGATAACTGGTCCTGCTTCATCAGGGAAATCTGTAAATAAATATATATATAAATATATGTCGTGTTAAGGACTATATCTCATGTGTAGTCCTTTAGTTAACGAGAAAGATGACGGATTATGTACAAAACGTATGCATGCAGACTGTTCGTTCCAGATTTAGGGTTATTCTGGAATGAGTAGGACTGGCATTTTTTAAAATAATATATTCACAATTTTGACACATCGACTTCATAGTTTTCAAACTATGCCCCTTCTGCATCAACACAGCAGTTCCCGTGAATTTTTCAATCGATGGAGGTTCCCTGCAACGCAGCAACTGGAATGCTCTTCAGCTGTCTCCTTATGCCTTCTTTAATGTCCTAGATAGATCAGTAGCGCCGTCCTTTCATGACCCTTTGAAATCAGGAAAAGAGGCGGAATTCTACACGAGCGACATCTGGGCTGTACGATGGCCGAGATCTCTGTGATGCCATTTTTGGTCATGAAGTCAATGACAGCAAAGGCGATGTGGCGCTGCGCATTGTCGTGATGAGGCCTCGTTGACCCTGTGATTGCTGGACAGACGCGGGTGACTTAATTTCGGTCAGAGTTAAACGATTTCGCACTTCCATTAAGTTTTCGTCACTTTGTTCCGTGCAGGGTGTACTGACAATTGGTCGTATTGATCATGCTCTCTTCCGTCACTAAACAATGTGTACCACTCAGAAACAGTTGATTGAGCCACGCTATCACTATCATAAACAGTTTTGATTTTGTCATGGGTCTTTCTTTTAGTTTTATGAAGTTTGACGCAACACTTCAGATAATAACCGTGCTCTAACAAACGATTCCTTCTGGAAACGACAAGGAACCTTGAAAAGAGTTCACTTTCAACTCGATCTACACTCCATGAAAGGTTGGAGACAACTGAGAAATGGTGCGGTGGTAGCTAAGACCCTCACTACCCAACCAGCAAATCCCCTCCAAAAAACAGTCCGACTACTTTCCGGGCAAACTTTGCAAAATGCGTTCCACTTGTGTGAAGTTGAGTGGGTTATTTTCTCTACTGACTGTCGTGCTGATTAATGCGATGTATCGATTTTAGTTGTGCATTTATTTTTCATGCACGAGAAAAGCTAACCGAATTGTATACAAATTGGCCATATGCCATTCCCCTTCAAAATTAAAAAAAGAAGTTTATAAAATACTTTAATAGCATTTATTTTAACATACTGAAATATGAAACAAATAATACTCATTTTAGTGAAATAAAATAGAGTTATTCTACGAGAGAAATGAGGATGACGAAAGAAGAATCACGTGATCTATCCTGCGGTAAAGACATGGGCAGGGGTAATTGTTAGTGAGTAAAAATCATGAAGCATTTACATATACCGTGAAATTACATTTGGCACTGAATTAGTACTAGGCTTTTTTTCGGAAAATAAACTTTCTTGTTTTAACTACTGAATAGTGGATGAGAGGGAAATCTTTAGTCCCTGTTTTGTTTCCGATTTAAACTTTTAAGGTAATAGAGAAGATAAGGATAATGAATTAAATAGTTCATGTTATTGAATTGTTCATTATTCGTTTCCGGGAGAGGCCAAAAAAGGACTTCTGACAAAAGATGCCTATATTTCAATTTTCTCTTCTACGTTTATTGTGTGTACTGAATGTCTTAATATATGAATGTTGGGGAGACAGGAGACATGATGCAGCCTGAAAATGCATGTAACTGGAGATCTATTACCTTGGGAATGGGAAAGTACAGCATCGTACATTGTTTGGATTGCATAAGTAGTATGTGTGCATTAGGTTTAGTGAAGCATCAGCTGGTAATAGTGAATGTTTATTTTACACGTTTAGAGCAGTTTCTCTTCTTTTCTTCTATTTATAGCCATAGTAAGTCAGTATAGCTTGTAACATATTGGACGTGACTGTTAATCTTCCTCTTCTCGCTTGAAAGTTTCTTGCATTCATAATCCGTTTTGAAAAGTCCTTTGATATTTATTAGTAATACTTTCTTATATCTGATTGACTTGAGAAATTATGTAAAAATGCCAGTTTTAGTATAAACAGTATTGTTGGAATATGTAACACATTTTCGTTATTACTTATATAACAGTATATAATTGTCTCGTTATAAAAATACTTTGTGTAACTGTAGTGAAAGATAGTATGGTAACCTATCGTTAACAACAAACAATAATAATAATAATATCAGTATACGTAGTATTAGTGGAAGTAGGTGAGCAATGTCTGTTCAATACCGGTACTGACATTTCCATATATTGAATGTATATATTACTTTCGCGTTTATAATCATAGAACTAAGTTTGACCAGCTATAATGAAGATTTAGTACTGTTCAATTGTGTTAACAGATGAATTGTAATAGTAATAATAAAATATTTCGTAGGTGATAATTATCATATTCATGCTATAACTTACAGTGACTATTTACCACTTACATATTGACTAACTTGCGCTTATTATTGAAGACTTTTTATCATTGGAAAATATCTCTTAGAAATTAATCATAACTTTTCAAATTGTTGAGTTGTTCAAACTGATGTGTTATATTTAACAGTAAATCGCAATTTTTAGTAACAGATTTAAAGCGGCTTGTCGTCCAAAGACCAATTTCTCATTTAACCAATTAATGATTTGTCTATGGTTTGTGCACGTTTGAAAAGTAATGCATATGACTAAAATAATGTTTTACATCTAATTATACTTCATTATTAACAGAAAGGGGAGAATGATATTAAAAATAATTGTCACTTGTAAAACTATTCACTTTCAGGACTTTCGTGAAACTAATAGCAAATTCTTTACTTCTTTGTAGAAACATTATGCCCAAATGGAAAATGTCTCTCAGTTGTCAGAGTCTTAGTTCCGAAATTTTAGCGTTCACACGAAATAGTACACTGGATGCCTTAAAAATCGTGAGCTACGAATCTTGGCCCTGGCTTATCAGGTAATTTTCTTACATATATACGTATATTGGTAAACAATGCATGGTACGATGATAACGTCATATGTGTTACTTCTTGAAAATTCTCCTTGGACAAAAAATAATGTTAGATATTTTATGAATTTCTGATAAGCACATTAAAGTGCGTTTTGGCTTGTTCCCACAAACTAAAATTATTTCCAAACATTACTGAACTCTGGGAACATGGCTTTAAATGAAGTTCGATAACTTAAGAAATAAAATAATTTTATATATGGCTTCTTAATTCCTGCTGGAGGTCAGAAAGATCCAATTTCTACTGTTGGTGCTAGTCTACTATGGAAGAAGGCTCAGAAAAATGAAACAAAGAAGAATACTTCAGAGATAATAAATAAAATTATACCTCACCGAAGGCCTAATGTGAGACACCGCGTCCAATGATTAAAGTAAGTCAAAGATAATAGAAGAATTGGTGCAATGAAATGTGGGACGAACTTAGAGTACCCTAACAAAACTCACGGATACTATCTTGTAAACCACAAACTTACTTGGGCCACCAGAGGAAGCGCTCTACCACTGAGCCACTGCGCCCAAAGTTTGAATCAAGTCAATAATAATAAAAGAATTGGTGTAATGAAGTGTGGCAGCTAGCGGGAGTACCCTAAGAAAACCCACGGAAATGATCTTCTCCACCACAAATTTACTTGGCCCACCAGAGAAAGCGCTCTACCACTGAGCCAGTGCGCCCAATGATTGAAGCAAGTCAATAATAATAGAATTGGTGGAATAAAATCTGGGTGTAAGCGGGAGTACCCTGACAAAGCCCACGGACACTATCTTGTAAACCACAAACTTACTTAGCCCATCAGATGGAGCGCTCTACCACTGAGCCTCCGTGCACAATGATTAAAACAAGTCAATGATAGACTAATTGCTGGAATGAAAAGTGGGAAGAAACGGGAGTACCTTGAGTAAACCCACGAATACGATCTTGTCCACCACAAATTTATCGGGCAGGGGATCGAAACAGTAAGGACCCACGCACCAGATGAAGCGGGAGTATCCTGACTAAACCCACAGATGCTATGTTGTACACCACAAAGTTACTTAGTCCACCAGAAAAAACGCTGTAAGAGTGAACCACTGCGCCCAATGATTGAAGAAAATCAATGATAATACAAGAATTGGTGGAATGAAATGTGCGAAGAAGCGGGAGTACCGTGGAAAACCCCACGGATACTATCTTGTAAACTACTAACTTACTTGAACCCCCAGAAAAAGCGCTTTACCACTAAGGCACCGCGTCCAATGATTAAACCAAGTCAATAATGATAGATGAATTGGTTGAATGAAAAGTGGAAAAAATAGAGTATCCTGAGTAAACCCACGAATACGATCTTGTCCACCACAAATTTCTGGGGCAGGGGATCAAAACAGTAAGGATCCACGATGCAGATGAAGCGTTCTACTACTGAGCCACCGTGAGCAATGATTGAAGCATGTCAAAGATAATAGAGGAATTGATAGAATGAAAAGTGGGAAGAAGCGGGGGTACCCTGAGAAAATCCACGGATACGATCTTGTCCACCACAAACTTTGTTGGCCGGAGATCGAAACAATAAGGACCCCATGAACCAGAGGAAGCTCTCTGCCACTGAACCACCGCGGCCATTGATTACAGCAAGTCAACAATAATAGAAGAATTGATGGAATGAAAGTGGCAAGTAGCGGGAGTAACCTGAGAGAACCTACGATTACGAGCTTCTCCACCGCAAATTTACTTGGCTGGGAATCGAAACAATAAGGAACCCACGCACCAGAGTAAGCTGTGTACCACTGAGCAACCCTGCCCCACAACAAAAAAAGAAAATTGGAAGTTACTAGGAAACATTTTAAGAAGTGTAACGTACGTTTACAATAGAGATGAAAAGTACGATAATTAAAATTTATATGTATGATATTTCTCCACAGAGGAGTTTCCAACCCTGCATGTCTGCTGATAGCTGAGCACGAGGGCCGACTCCGCCATTCCTGTTGAATCGTGGTAGCTGTGTACATCACCAAATTGAGGAAAGGATGAATGGACTGCACGTATACCAAAATTACTTTTGTTTCGGGAATTAGTAACATATTTTCTTCGAAGAGAGTATTTTTGCGAGTATTTAGTTTCTTTCTTTACGTTCGGTATTATTAACGTTTCGTGGCGAATTATGTTGCATTTTTCTTTTTTTCCGAATTTGATTAAAACTGAGAGAATGAGGGAGTTGTCGAGCAAGGTGTATGCCTGAACGAGTGATTGGTAAGTGTTATTTTATTTTCTTTAAATTTTGATTCAGTTGTATTTTTTTTCTTTTTTTTTCTGTCTGTCCAATGTTGTGTTGTTTTTGTGATTAGTTGGGTAGACTGGATTGAATGGAGGAGCGTGTGCGTGTGTGTGTGACACTCGCGGAACGAGGTATTTCTTTTTTTCTTTTTTTTTCCCTTGGGCTGTTGAATAGTTGGTACGTTGGTCGCGGTTTATGTTAAGACGTGCTATCGGAATATTTCATTCAGTATCTTTTGTGCATAAGTGTTATTTGAGGCCCATTCATTCTTTCTCCAATTTAATTTTTTTTTTAAAAAAAGAAATCTTACCACTCGGAAAGTATCACCAATGAATAAAAATTTTCTTGATTTAAAGAAATCTTGTATTTTGTTAAGAAAATAAAATTGTTGTTAGATTTTTGTTAATTTGAAATCCTAGTTTCTTTAAAAAAAAATAAAAATCCAATACTCTCATCAAACTTCAATGATCTACACAAGCTCCAACCTGTAATCTCTCTTCCCGTTTCTGATTCCTTGTTGTATTCTTGTTTCTGAGGTGCGGGTTTAGATCAACCTTACTCAGGAATGGGGGTACCACTTGGATTAGATTGGGGGAGGGAGGTTACAAGGTAAGTTCAACAGGAATGCTTAATTTGGAATAATTATCCAAATTGATGGGAGCATTGGATAGAAAGGTGATACTAGAAGTTCTTAAATATAGGGTGGTTCATTTGTATAAAAGAAAAATTAAATTAAATCATTAGTATATCAGTTTGTATTGATGAGTGGTGATTTCTCGGTCATTAAAAACAGTGAATGTCGGTCACTTCTCTGTGGGAAATGAATATCAAAAGAAAGTAATAAGGCTAATGTATACTAGGCACGATATTAGGATAAATGACTTTGTATAGTATATTTGTAAAGTCATTCCTTATTTTCGAGATAGTGAAGCGTACGTTTGTAATTTGGTGGTTATTAAATATTCCCCCCCCCCTCTTGAAAAAGGATTTTAAAAAAAATTTTTTCTCTTCTTTTTTGAATTTGTTAGTACGTATTATTGAATGCCGATCGATTGAGAATCCTAAGAGTGTAGAGTGTAATTATTTAATGTATTTTTGTGTATCTAGTAGAGTAAGTAGTGTGAGTAGAAAATTAAATTTATATTTATTGTTTGCCTATATTGTTTTGTGTAATGAAATGGAATCGCGAGACGAATCAGTATATATAAATATGCCCGATGATGTTTTTACTGTAGATCAAACGGGATATTCATATTTGAGTAGTATACCTTCAGGTTCGTCGGTACCTTTTCGAAGTACTGAAAGAAGTCTGCATAGTGAGAGTAATAGAATGTTCGGATTTAACTCGCAAATGGCGACAAGGGGATCTAGCGATATGCTTGAAACGCCTACGGTATGCGGAATTAGTGATTTTAACCCTTGTTATACTGGAAATCCTCCATTGTGGCAGGAGAATTCGTGGCAGAGTAATCAAAATTTTGGAAATATGAATAATTTTGGATATCGTATGCCTAGTTTTAGTAATCCAACTCCTAGAAGACTATCTGTACACTTTGATGAGAGTAGTATAGTTAATCCTCAGATTAGAATAGGAGCTGTTCCACAAGTCCCAGAACAAAGTAGATTTCCTAGATTTCCATTGGAAGTTGGTCCTTCTAATAGGATAGATCAACGTACTATTAATAGGTCAATGTCAGATCAGGGACATGTATATGAAGGGAATATAGGAAATAGGGAATTTCCTAATAGATACGAAAATGAATCAGTTCGCCAGGTTCAAAGTAGAGACGATAATGTAGAAATATCATCATTAGGTTGTGTAGGAAATTCTGTACCTTGGTCTAGATTGGATGAAAAGCAGGTTATTAATTATAATTTTAAGAAAATTTCTGGAATTTTGGATGGCCGATTCCGTGAATTTAGTAATGTAAATGGGCATAATAGTTTTATTGTTTTTGATTTCTTGCTGCGAATCCAGGAGATCCTAAGTGATTCCTATTATCCTTTAGGTATGGTTTTAATGGCTTCATCAGTAAAGTGCAGTGGAGAATTTTTAAAAGAAATGCAAACTGCTATGTTATCGAATATTCCCTGGGAGAATTTGAAAGATCGTTTAATGACGAAATTTGTTACGCCTGTAGTGAGGAGTTCGTTAATTGCGGACCGAATTTATAGAAAAATGGGAGTTCATGAATTAGTAGAACACTATATTGATTCTGTAGTAAATGCTTCGAAATTATTAAATTTTACGAGATCTGAGATGGAATTAATGTCCATAATTGTAAATGGTTTAAATCCTGCGATTAAATTTAAATGCTTAGGCAACACTATTCCGAGTAGTTTGGAGGAATTGCGTAGGAAAGTATTTGACTATCAACAGTATAAGTGTTCTAAAGTTGAATATAGTAGGTTAGCAAGTAAAGAAAATAAAGATAAAAAATATGTAAGTAATTATAGCTCCCATAATTTGAAAGAGAGTCGCGCTGATAATAAGTTTGATGTAACTCACAAGGGAAGGACTCCAAGTGATGGTTGTGTAAATACAGGTAAACAAAGAAATAAATATGAAAATAAGTTTAGGAATAAAAATTGGAAAGAAAGTAATGTACAGTCGGGAACAAATAGGCGGAATTTTGGGTTTGGTGATTCCAATGCTATAAAAGTGGTACCATCTGTTGCTCAAAATAAAACGGCACCCTTGGTGAGTGGTCGTGTGAATGGGGTGAATGTGAAAATATATATTGATACAGGCAGCTCTTTTAATTTTGTCTCCGGCGAATTGTTAGAAAAACTTAAAATAAATCCGAACCAATCGAAAGAAGTTCAACTTTTTGAAGTGGCTACTGCTGCTGGTAAATTAGTTTCGAACAAAGAAATTACGTTGAACATTGAGGTGGCAGGAGTTAAACAAGCAGTGTGTTTTCGTGTGGTGGATCCGTTCCCGTGTAGTATTTTGCTAGGCATTCCATATTTGAAAGCTTTACAAGCAAAAGTAGATTTGGTCAATGACATACTTTGGTTACGCGATGGATTGCGACGAACATCTATACAATGGTTAACAGAGGGAACCTCGACTTCAGTTCATTTTTCATATAATGGACGAAGTGATTTAACTCGAGGAGATCAGCTGTCCGCATATATTTATATGTGTTTACGTCCTTCTCAAAATAAGGGAACACAGTTCTACCGAAATTTAGTTTTTAAAAATTTATTAGAAACCAGTGTTCAGTGTAATCGGTCATTGGAGGAAATAGAGGAAAAATTATTGACTATACCTAGCAGTAGTGATAGGTCAGGAGAGTTGTCAGGCCATTCTAGGAAGACTACTAAAAATATTTATAGTCCGCAAGTATCAGCGGAGAGTGATAGAACATATGACCGAATGCGATCTCCATTGCAATCGAAGATGAGATTGACATCGGATGATGTGGTTGGCCAGTGTACACCATCAGTAGGAAAAATCTTGTCTGGTGATCGAGATGTCCAGTCACGAAATTATAGTAATGAGTTTAAATTAGAACTAGTGAATCCGGTGGAGGATTACTTGTCGATTAATAGAACGGGATTGAGATCTGGTGAATTAGATGGCCATTCACAAATAGACTCTAGTATGTTGAACTTAGAAGGAAGTGATATATATAGACAGGGACGGAATGAAGAAGTTAACCCTAAATTGATGGAAAATCAATTTCGAATTTTTACTCAGGGGTTTACATCAGGTGATAGTGGTGGCCAGTCTCATATTAATAATGATAAACCTAGATCAGGCGATATGATTGACTTATTTTCAACTCGGTATGTGCCAGTTAACTTTAGTGATCGGAATGATGACATCCAAAATCAAGTCGAAGGGTTCACATCGGGAGATCATGGTGACCAATTCATGGAATCTGATGTGAGGTTGAGATCAATACGTCGTAATGGCCAGTTTTATAAATCAAAAGAGGACTCCTTACGAGATAATTTTCAGGATAAAGCATTTAATAACATCGATGGGTTTAAATCAGGAGACGTGCTTGGCCATTATACAGGATCTCAGAATTTAACATCGGGAACCATGGGAGATCATATGAGAAGACAATGTGAACAGTTAAGGTTACAAGAGACAATTAATTCTTCAGATCAGGGTTTAAATGGATTTAAGTCTGTGAATAGGGATGGCCATTTGGAAAAATTGAGTTGTCCTTTAACATCTGGAGGTCTGGATAACCATGTTCCAGGATTAGATATACCTAGTACCTCTGGTGACTTAGTTGGCCAATGGATGAAAATCGATAAGCAGATTAGATCGGTTGACAAGGGTGACCAAAACAATTTTAAGATTAACATAGTGAGTTCGGAAAGGAATTTGAATTCCAATTTAGAAACTAGTGAGGTGCAACACGTGGATTGTTCGGATAAACAACAATTATCGGATAATAAGTCTGATATTTCGGATATCGATGAACAATTTTCACATCGATTTAATGAATTATTGCGCATGATGAATAGACCTTCTCAGGACGACACCTCAGGAGAGAAACCTATAATTACGCAGGTGGAAAACTCTCACACACAGAGTGAAAAACCAAATGAAAGGACTTTGCCCACAAGTCCTAAGGATAGTGATTGGGATCACCTAGACCCTGAAGTTCAGCAATTTGTTGACGACCTAAGAGCTAATTATTCTGATGTTATTACATCAAAAATAGGATGTTTGAGAGATTATGAATGTAAAATATATTTGAAAGATCAAAAGCCATTTCGACATAATCCCTTTCCGATTCCTAAACAAAAACAAAAAATTTTTGATGACCTTATAAAGAAATTAATAGATGAAGGTATTATTGAGGAAACTGATTGTTCCGAATATGGCAGCAGTTGTTTCTTAGTTAAGAATCGGGATGGCAGTCATAGACTTGTTGGTAATTATACTCAAGCGAATTCTATGATCTTAGGGGATGTTTTTCCGACTCCTAATATGGAAGAATGTTTGGCTAGTTTAGCTGGTTGCCGTTTCTTTTCCAGACTGGACTTGTCCAAAGCATACCACCAAATTCGCATTAGTGAAGAGTCTAGGTCGATTACAACAATCGTTACTCCTAAGGGATGTTATAGATTTATCCGTGTACCAATGGGAATAAAGACTGGTAGTAATTTATTAGCTCGAGCTATGACCAAAATCTTAGGAGATTTAGAAAATGAAGGAGTAAAGATATTTTATGATGACATATTGTGTGCTCATTCAGATTTTGAACAACATAGAAGGGTAGTTCAAAAGGTATTAAATCGTTTAAGAAAACATGGGTTAACAATCTCACAGGAAAAATCTTATTTTTGTAAAAAGAAAATTATGTATCTAGGATTCTTAGTCGACGGTGATTCAATTCAAATTGATCCAACTCGAATCCTGGCAATTAAAAATATGCCTCCTCCTAAAAATAGAAAAGGTTTAATGAGATTCTTAGGGGTAATAAATTTTTTGGCTAAGTTTTTGCCAAATGTACAAGATATATTGGCTCCTCTTACTGATTTGAGATCACCTAAGAAACCCTTTAAATGGGAAAGGGAACAACAAAGAGCCTTTGAAGAGATAAAAGAGTTATTATCTACACATGCTATCTTAAAGACACCTGATTTAAGTAAGCCTTTTTTCGTCTATGTCGATGGGTGTGGTAAAAGTATAGGTGGATGGATAGGTCAATTAGATGCAAATAATAACGTAAGACCTGTGGCATATTATTCAAAAAAATTAAGTGAACCAGATCGACATCGGTCAATATACGAGATAGAGTTTATTAGTTTGGTGAAAACCATTACTCGTTTTAAACATTATTTAGTTAATCATTTTGTAGTCTATACGGACAATAAATCTTTAAGTTGGATATTAGGAAACCCTAAAAGACTATTAAAGTATGGACCATTAGTTGAACAACTGTGTAGTTTTGATTTTACTATTCACCATATTAGATCAGGTGATAATAAGTTAGCTGATTTATTATCACGTCTTTATGATCCCGTAGACTATGATCTAACAGAATCAGGTTTGGGAAGTAAAATTAGAGAAAGTAATTTAGCTATGGTAAATATTTGGAAACATCCATTCGCTCATAAACCAATTTCAGAATCACAAAGATCCGATCCAGAATTGAATCAAATCATTAAGAAAATTGAATCAGGCCAAGTAGTAGAGAATTACTTAATTAGTGATAAATTGCTAGTAAAGAAAACTAAAGCGGTTTCAAACCCTTATAAAATTGTAGTTCCTGACAGTTTGAAAAGAGGTATTATGGAATACTATCATAATGAACAGCTAACAGGTGGACATTCAGGAATTCGGAGAACACTAGCTAAAATACTTAAAAGGTATACTTGGTCGAAAGTAATTGAGGAGGTAAATGAGTTTGTAAAATCTTGTGAAATCTGTCAAAAGGTAAAAGAGTGTAATAAAAGGAAAATGGGTGAATTAGGATCCAAAGTCATTAGTCGTATAGATCAGAACTGGATGTGCGATCTAGCTGGTCCTTTGCCACGATCTAAAGGCTTTAAATATCTTTTGATTTGTGTAGATAACGCATCTCGTTTCGTTATGTTAGAAAAATTATCAAATTTAAATGCTAGAATAGTTGTTAATAAACTGTATGAATTATTTTGTAAATATGCGTTTCCAGAGACGTTGTCAACGGATAACGCAAGTATATTTACATCAGAAACCTTCAAGAGTTTTATGTATAGTGTTGGTATTAAACATATCAGGCTTTCGCCTTATCACGCTGAGGCGAATATATCTGAAAGATTCATTAAAACATTAAAGGCGACGCTTAGGGCTTATTATTCAGAACGACAAACTGATTGGGCGAAGAATATTTACGAGTTACAATATAGCTTAAATATTTGTGAACATTCGGGTTTGAAGGCAGCACCTAATGAATTGTATTATGGTCGACCGTTTAACACCCCTTTAGAAAATCATTGGTGCGTGTCCGATCAGGATGTAAACAAAAAAGATCAAGCTCAGATTTGGAAATTAGCAATAGAAAATATGAAAAGATCATGGCAAACTCGTAAGAAAATATTTGAAAAACAAAGGCAACCTGTATATGTTAATGTAGGAGATTTAATATTAGTTAAATCGCATGTAAAGAGTTCCCTTAGTGATAAGACAACTAAAGGCCTGGCGAATAAATGGATAGGGCCCTATACTATTGAGAGGTTTCTTACGAAGAATACTATTTTAGCAGTGAATCCAAATAACGAAAAGGAGTATAAGAGAGCTCATGTATCGGAAATAAAGAAATATTTTGCCAGAAGGAATCAAGATGGATCAATAAATAATGTGGGGAATGACTAAAAGACTAGAAGAAAATAGAATAGACTAATTTAGATTAGATAAGATTAATTTACTTATGTTGTTATTAATGACTTGTCTTATATTTCCAGTGGGATTCAAATCTTATCAGAATGTCCTAGGTAACTCGGTATTGACAGAAGCTTGGCCAAGCAGAACTCTAATTAGAGAAATTATAATGGACCATGGTGACATTTAATTAAAGATTATGTAGATTGTCTAAATTTTGTAAATTTATGATATATTCATGTGCAAAAATTAAAGATTGAATAGATTGGAATTTGTAAAAATTTGCATTTTTCCTGAATTTGAGAGATATTGAGAATTTTTAATTTTTAAGTAGTTTATTAAATAGTAAATTCAATAATTGAATTAGAGTAAATTAATTAAAGAATAATTTAAAATTTATATATATATATTTGAGAAAAGTATTTGTTCAGTTAAAGAATTAAACTTAGAGATTGATTAATAAGAGTAAAAAAAAAATTGTTTCAATTTTTTTTTTCTCACACAGGCGGTCAATTGTAACGTACGTTTACAATAGAGATGAAAAGTACGATAATTAAAATTTATATGTATGATATTTCTCCACAGAGGAGTTTCCAACCCTGCATGTCTGCTGATAGCTGAGCACGAGGGCCGACTCCGCCATTCCTGTTGAATCGTGGTAGCTGTGTACATCACCAAATTGAGGAAAGGATGAATGGACTGCACGTATACCAAAATTACTTTTGTTTCGGGAATTAGTAACATATTTTCTTCGAAGAGAGTATTTTTGCGAGTATTTAGTTTCTTTCTTTACGTTCGGTATTATTAACGTTTCGTGGCGAATTATGTTGCATTTTTCTTTTTTTCCGAATTTGATTAAAACCGAGAGAATGAGGGAGTTGTCGAGCAAGGTGTATGCCTGAACGAGTGATTGGTAAGTGTTATTTTATTTTCTTTAAATTTTGATTCAGTTGTATTTTTTTTCTTTTTTTTTCTGTCTGTCCAATGTTGTGTTGTTTTTGTGATTAGTTGGGTAGACTGGATTGAATGGAGGAGCGTGTGCGTGTGTGTGTGACACTCGCGGAACGAGGTATTTCTTTTTTTCTTTTTTTTTCCCTTGGGCTGTTGAATAGTTGGTACGTTGGTCGCGGTTTATGTTAAGACGTGCTATCGGAATATTTCATTCAGTATCTTTTGTGCATAAGTGTTATTTGAGGCCCATTCATTCTTTCTCCAATTTAATTTTTTTTTTAAAAAAAGAAATCTTACCACTCGGAAAGTATCACCAATGAATAAAAATTTTCTTGATTTAAAGAAATCTTGTATTTTGTTAAGAAAATAAAATTGTTGTTAGATTTTTGTTAATTTGAAATCCTAGTTTCTTTAAAAAAAAAATAAAAATCCAATACTCTCATCAAACTTCAATGATCTACACAAGCTCCAACCTGTAATCTCTCTTCCCGTTTCTGATTCCTTGTTGTATTCTTGTTTCTGAGGTGCGGGTTTAGATCAACCTTACTCAGGAATGGGGGTACCACTTGGATTAGATTGGGGGAGGGAGGTTACAGAAGGAATATCTTCCAATGGTAAAGACCACTGCCCGATGATAGTCTGAAAATAACTCCATGAGCAGAAAAGACTGATACGTCCCTCTCCTATTATGTTTTCTTTAAACCATTACGTTATCCGTATATTACCCTTTGTACGTCATTCAGATGTAATAATTTATCCGAATGTTCTATTATCAAGATATTATCCGTTATCGTAATTTTATAAATTATCCGGATATTATCCGACTTCCAGATATTATCCGTTATCCGGATATCATCCGTTACCAGGATCTTATCCGTTATCCGCATATTATCCGTTATCCGTCATCAGTTCTGTTATTCTTCAACCGGATATTGCAAATCCGGATAAGTTTCTATCGGATATCAGAATAAAAATTATCCAGAAGTGCCCATTCCTAATCAGCATACATGTGTCCATCCCTAGAAGTATACACGAACTAAATGTCTTCAGAATCTGCTACACAAAAGCAGGGGGTACCCAGGGGACAATCATGGCGATTGCCTCCCAGAAAGGGAATCTTTATTATTTTGTGTATAAATATAACCATTTCTAGAGTTTGGAACTGATAAAAGTAGCTGTAAGTAGGATTATTATCAACCACCGAGCCCCAAGAAAGTCATCGTAAATATGCCTCTGGACAAGAGAATGGGGAACACTTATTATTTACATTAAGTTTGCACATCTCAAAAAAAAAAAAACAATATTTTCATTCACTTCCATCTACTACTGCATTCTACTGACTTTTTATGTTTAAAAATAATTGTTCTTTTTTCAAAAATTCTAAATGATTATAAGTTCAATAATTTACCATGAATAGAGTGAACTAGAAGTATTTATGTAACGAAGAAATAACAACATGAACTGTGAAATATATTCTCAAAACCTGTCGAGGGTTGAGAGTCGACAACATTTACTTTTTCGTCTACCGATTAGCTCGAAACCGCGGTAACCAGAATTAGCCCAGAAAAGGGGACTTACATTTAAAAAGTGAAAATCTTAGTAAAATACAAAAGTCTTTTAGTCTGAGAGAAAAAAAGGAATGAAATCTCTAATTTCTAGTTATGTTAGTCTTCTAGCTGTTATTCCTATCAAAGTACTGACAGAAATATGGCCAATGAATTACAACTATTCTGTAGAACATTCCACTTTAATATCACAGGAAATTCATCTTCCGGCTTGCTTGGTTGTGAAGTTATAGAGCGTGGTATACTATGTAAAGTACGTGTACTGTCACTGATTTGTGATAACAACCAGAAGCAGAAGTAAAAGTTGAATTACAATAATAGTTTTCTGTTCATTTTTGTATTAAATTGGAGACGGAAAACCTACTTTAATTTTAAGATTTGTTTTTCTTAAAATTTCTATTCGGATTCTCACCCTTCCCCCTCAACATTCAATACGGAAATGGAGAACTTATTTAGAATTTGATTGTTGATTACAGTATATTTCAAGCATCAGTTCTCGGACCTGGGTCTGTGATATGTCGATATATCGCTATCGTCGATAGCTATATTATCATATATCAACATTCGATATCGCAAATGTATGGACGTAAATACATCATTGTAAGTTTCGATATCGATATTCGAGGGGCGGCGAGGTTTGAGGAACCCTAAGACTTGCGATGGATATAAAAATTAAACTTACTTTTTAAAATATTGCTTTCTAATCATAATATCTTTATTACCACAAATTGCAGTGTAAATGCATCCACTTGCAAATTTGCAATATTATATGGTATAATTTCTTAGGCGCCAGAATTTTTCTGTTCCGTGAAAAAAGAAACAAAAAATCCCGTGCAAAAGCAAGTGCTTCGAACTTTGAACTAGAATTTACCATAAGAATTTTTTTTATTTGTCTCTCTTAGAGATTTCCACCCCTTTTTGCCTTTGGCACCGCTCATTGACAAAACGTGCACACATGATCGCTATATGCATTCATGCTCTCAGGCAGAGTCAGAGATTTTGAAAAGGAAACGACTTTTTAATAATGATAATAATACTAATAATATTAATATTAATAATAATAATAATAATAATAATTATTATTATTATTATTTTAACAATCGGGTTTACAATTAGGGTCCCATTTCTTTAGCTTGCATTGGGGGGCCGGAAGTCTGCTACGCCACTGGTGCCTCTATTCTGTGTTTTTGTGCTGTTAGGCTTTTATATGAAACCTTTATATTATATAACTCTTTCTTTTCATGAGTTTCTGTTTTTGGGTGGGGAGGGGGGGGAAGAGAGAAATGCTTTCTTCTTATATCTGTTTCTTACCATTCATCTGGTTTCAACTGCTTAAGTAAGTCATTTTGTATCTTTAGATGTCATCCAACTCCGTCACAATAATAAAATTGTCTTTCTTAACAATTTGTTTTATTCTCTTATTTGCGGTTTGCCACACTGATATATTTGTGGCAAAATTGTGTTTGTGTGCAACGCCTTTCGAATTTGCAACCAACCCAACCTCCGAGCTTTTTGGGTTGCTGCTATTGCAGAAAAACTAGAATTGCATTTGGTAATGCACTTTTGGAGTCGTGTATAAATAAAAGTAATATTGTTTTGCTATTCACAGTTGTTTCTTAAGGTTAGTAGTATATTTTACTGTTTCTGTGAGAAATAGGCAGTGATTTCCAGAGGTGCATTTTATAGGTGCACTCAACATTATAAATTTACAGCAAAATCATCCATACGAGTTGAATTTAACTAATGTTACTTATATAAAAATTATTAAATAATCATATAATAAATACAACTATTATATAATAATTCTTCGATAATAATACGAATTCACATATTTTCATTCTATTATGAAGTTTAATAGCGGAGCCAAACAAAATTCTTCCTTCAACTATTCAAATAAACATGTGTCATAATGAATAAATAATTACGTGTTGCATAGAAATTGCTACAACTTTCTATAGACAATCCTATAAATGTCGAAATGAAAATTAGGAAACAATACTGTTATATGAGGTTAATTACTCAAGTTAACTTTCATATAGATAGCATTAGTATATATAAAAGTTCAACTAGCCGTAATTATGCTAGGTAAACTTGGCAAAAGAGCCAGCAAAAATACTGTCGTAGCGAAACTTATCCTCAAGGAGGCAGCAAAAATGTGGGCGCGTATTCGCCAGGGTAAGGGATCCCATATATATATATATATATATATATATATATATATATATATATATATATATATATATATATATAATTATATATATATATAATTTTTCTTTACGGATTTCGATGATATTCATAAATATTAATTATTTAGTATCAATAATTGCTAAAATGGTGGAAATAGTTTGATAGTTCTAATGTGTTTGTCTGTAGGAGGTGGGTCGAAATCGAACCAATGGGAATTCCGTGGCTAATACTCTGGGTTGTTTGCGACCCCGTAGGGAGATATATATAGGTTCTGTGTGTATATTTGAAATATGTATTTTACTATAATGCGTAATTTTATTTTATTTTAAATTGTTTATATATCATTTTACATTTCTCAACTCGCCTTTCCTTTGTATATCCACGTCTTTCTAGCTATTTCTGGTCCTCATTGATGTATAATTTTCTCTGTATTTTCCTTTTGTATAATATAAAGCTTATGAAAAATCTCGAAAAGAAATCTTGAAACAAATCTCTGTTTTAAAAAGATACAAATCTCGTATTGAAATGTCTCTTTACTGTTAGTAATAATGCAGATTATCAAAATTGGTTCATCAACGGAAACAATATATTCTACGGGGAGATTGTAAATTGCGTGTTTGTTCATTGTGCATTTTGTTCATTTGTACTAATAGAAGTACTTTTGAAAGTATGTCATTCATGTCTAGTTATTATATGCCACGTGAAGTGCTACCGCAATTTCGTCGAACCTGTTAAGTCTTATTGAGTTACAAACTAGAATAATGTGTCATATGCATTTTCCTAATACATATTTCTAGGAGGCAAAGGTACGTAACCACTTAGTATAAGAATAGTAACAAAAATACGAAATCTCTCACATGACAGAGACAAGCTGTTTTCTGTGTTATGTAGATTTTTTTGAAAGTATGTGAGAAAATGTATATGAGAAAATGTAGCTTCTAAATCGGGTAGAACATTAGCTTACATATTCCTCTGTTAGTTACGGTATCCCCACGGGTCGCTTCCGACTTCTTCATATGAAATTTGCAAATATAACTACTGTGCAAAATAAAAAAGAATAATTTGATCATACATAAAAGATGGAGTCATTATAAGTACTATATCCAAAATATAATTAATTAAACAAGAAACGAAAGAATATTTAACTTTTTTTTTCTGACACAGCTATAGGACAACTACCTAGTTGTTAAGCACGTAAATAAAACTCTGTATAATCCGCTAAGTATCGAAAAATAAGTTGTCGTACTAGTAGAGTATGAAAGACTGATGAGCCCACTGTAATTCTTGTACGAAAACAAACGTGTAAATTTACATTGCAAAACTTACCGAAGGAGGAAGCTGAAGGAAACATAGTCGAAAACGACCCCATGGCAATATATGGATTAGTTACCAAATTACATTTTTGGAGAGGATCTCAATGTTGACATGGGTACGTGGAACCATCTCAATTGTTGGCACGAGTAGATAAGACTATCTCATACAGTTTGGAAATTGAAAAAATAACTAAAAATTTGGTATTATTATATTATTCCGGGTAGGTACATTTGAAGTTTTGGGGGTCAAACTTCGTTCTTCCGATGGGTAGAAAGTTGTCAGAAGTAAATATTAGTTTGTTCTCATTTGAGAAGCCTTTATTCTAATTTATCCCATAAGATGGTAATATGTCGCATGATATAGTGACATTGATTTATTATCACTAATAGAATATGAGTACCATGGTAAAATACCCTCAAAGTAGGAGTGAATTGCTTTGAACACTCCTACTTTGAAGGTTCTTAAAAATAGAAGTTGGTGAATCATGTTAGCACAACAGCACATGTAAATTTTAAATTGTTAATGTAAATCTTGTATAAATTTTGCAAATTTGTAAATTTTACTTGTCAATCATGTTCCCTTCAATGAGTAAAAAATATACGTTCCCGAAGATCATGTCAGGAGAGATCGCACTTAAGGGGGAAAAAGAAACCAAATCATAAAGTGTTTAGTTCCACGCTTACATTGGAGACGATAATATAAGAAATCGGGCATCTGTGATAAACAATACTATGGTATGAACTTCAAACTATAGAAAATAGTGAGAGAATATCTTATAACTAAAGATTTCTCTGTAGCAGGCCGGGAAACAGCCACAGAGGTTTAGACGGCTATGAATGTGTTAAGAGGACCAAGTGATAAAAAAATCTCTTACACATACATAAATTGTCTTTTATGTATTGAGGTCTGGAGGTGCCACGAAAAGTTTAGGGGGTCCAGGGCCCCTAGTCCCCTCTAGTTGCGGGCCTTGTCTGTAGCCCTTATGCTTAATATGTTAACTTGCGTCACTCCTCTCAAATTTATCTCTGCTCCTTCTGTATTAATCCGTTGGCCATGAATCTGAGTTAATTGTTTGTTTTATTCTGTAAGTACTGGCCTATATGGATGTTTCTTCTGTTTTAACAGAGCAGTTTAGAAGTATGTTTTCATAGTTATCATATTAAGCAATGCACCAGACAGTGAGATTCGAATGATTGCTGTCGGTCGTCGCGCGTCTCAACAACATATTTTTCCTCTTCATGAAAGACTGTTTGTGTAGGATGACCTTGTACACGATCTCATCTTCCCCGTAGGAGAGATCACACAAAGTAGGGATTTTGAGAAACGGCTACTACTAAGAGCAAAATTATCTTCAACAATGATTGAGAGGTTGGATACAATGCGCAAGGTACTCAACTGCACATTACGTCATTTTTGACAATATTTCTTTAAAATTGATCATTTTCTGTACGTTTTTGAATTTTGCACGAATTATTCTTATTTCGCCTTTTCAGATCATAACAAGGATCATTTATTCAATTCTGTATTAAGAGAGTAGTTCATTAAACATTCGGAGATAAAAATATATAAGCGTATTTGAAAGATAGATACCATTGGTTGCACAATGGTCCATGGTCTTCCTGCCAAACAATTAGGAACCAAATTTTATGAAATGTGGAAGAATATTTGCCGATTCTGGTCCTTCACCATCCACCGAAGTATTTTCATATTATGACATCCTACCATCTTAGAATGGATGACTGAATTCGTTTCAGAGTACTAGATATCTGAGTCGAAGGTGACAAGATGATTATTTTGTTTCCTAGTATGCAGTTAGGTTTCCGGGGTCCACAAAACACTTGAGCTGTCATCAGACTAACAAGAAGAACGAGCGGATCGATTACTTATTAACTTATTAACTTTCTAGCAAACAAAATAAATGCTAACGTTATCTTCAAAATTAAATAATTTACTTGGTTCTGATTTTAATTATCAATTTTCGATGTTACAAAAACTTAACGAGAAAATTTAATTTACTGCCTTAATAAGTATTCAGATACGCATCCAGCCTTATACACATAATTACCGAACCGCACATCTTTAAGAAGTGCGAGGCAGCATTACGGGCGAAGAGAAGCTTATCATATTCTATGAATCTCTAACTACTTCGACTACTTCGACAGTGAAGAATTTTACGTAAATGATACAATACCATGCTCGATTTAAAAAGTACTTCAGTAGGGTATTTCGCTCTGAATTTGCTACTACTATTCGTTTATAAAATAATAAGTACTATGTCGTCTTTCTATTTGATGGTAAGTTAAACTTCGTTAAATGAAAGCAGTATCGGTCAATGTTCTTGAAGCCGATAATGATATTTCTTTCTTTTAATTTAAAAGTATTCCAATTAAGTACAATTGAATTTTATATTTACTTTCTTCTTACTGCTTCACATAATTATTAAGTGTAGGTTCCGGGTTATGATATGCATTGATTCGTGTTCAAAACAAACAAAACTTACATATAAATAGAAATATTTCTTCTTTCGTAATTAAATACAATTCCAATTATAATTATAGCTTATTTATATTACGGTGATGAATAGCCCTAGAAAATTCAAATCTATAAATTAACATTTCTCTTCCTCTTCCTTAAGGCCATTTATTTTTGAATCAAGCTTATTTATTAAAATTAAGATTAAGATATAAATTACAAGTGAACAATTATTTTCTTTTGACAATCAACAAGAGCAGACTACTAATCATGTAACAAACAGTACTAATGTATCATTACATGACTTGTAAATAGTACAAACTATGTATTTTCATAGCGAATTAACGACATAACACATTGTACCTTGAGTTTTGCAAATGTATATATGCATTTAATTGAAACTTATGTGTGATTCGAAATAATACTTTAAAAAATATAGAGGAACCAGATGCGCCAAAAAATCTTTCAATTAAACATACATTGATCCCTAAAATCCTAAAACAACATTAATTTTGATAATTTCCGTAACTTAAGAGTTGGTGCCATACTTCACTATAGAAAATAGATTCTATGGGTCAATATGTTCATTCCCAAATCGAGCGTGTGATATAGTTTTACTTCCAAGTATTTATTTTTCATAATTAGATGAAAATAGCCTATGGTAAGGCACCTATATTGTATTAGCGTTCTGACACATTCGATTCGAAAAGAGCCAGCTCTGATGACGGTTTTAGTATTTGATACACGAGCTATCCCATGACATAATATTATTGTTAAACGTATTTGTATTAATTATGACAGTGTCAGTTCAATGTCTATTTTCTTTTCAGAATATGTTGGCTGCTTGTTTGGATATTTGCTCTTATTGCCTGTATAATGACATCATTTTCTCTTGGGAATGCATATTACTTTAATTCGATTGCGTACGAAATGGACCCACTCATCTCAGGAGAAAATACGACTGCAGCAATGTCCTTTTGCTTCTATAAGAAAGTAAATTGGACATCTACGTAAGTAACCCTTTCTAATGTCCAAAAACGTTTTCAAAAGTTCTTTACCTTTGAAAAAATCACACGTTCTCCTACCCCTTCTACTTGCCACTACCTAGGTTCATTTATATCCTATTTTCATTCAGTGTGATTCTCGTATCTCTAAATAAAGGGAGGAAGAACTGACAAGATCCGAACTTGTGAAGATGGTTAAAAATGCAAGGTGGGCATTCATGAATTTCTTTTTATATATGTAGTTACTAATACGGAGTGATTTGAATTTTAGAAAAGAAAAAATAGTCGAATAATTGTAATACAAAATTTTCGAAACTTTGTCAGTTTTTAAAATATTTTTTTATAATAATTTCATTTTATCTTCTTATATCAAAAGCATATTCTACACCTGTATATCAACTAGAATCTCACAGAAAAACATTCAATCATGCAAGGTGAAACATTACTCTAATGTCTGCCAAGGTATGATGTTTGAGTGAAAGTTTCCAAAATTTAAGTTAAAGTACAACACTATTTATTTTCGATGTTTGCCTATGGTAAATTACCATCAAGGTTAGTATTTATATATCATAGTTAAGAATACTTTCATCCTGATATAAACTAATGACTGGTTATGGGGGTATTTGGGAGATAATGGTTAATGAACATCTTTGTTAGAAGTGGTGTGCATCATTCCGTTACTGTGAGTGAGTCCAGCATTCTGTTTATTTTTTCTCAAGAGTACAAAAGATATAAAACGATTAAAATATAAAAACTAGTGGCAATGTCAAGTGTATGCCCGTGAAGGAGGTTGGTTCCTTATGGTGTTTTTTTTAAATTATTGTTGGAACCGTGAGGAGCAGTATGTTTACACCACATCTTGTTTTAGCATTAGAGATTAAGATAGATATGGAATATACACTTCGTACTTTACATCGGATGAACAAAACCCCTTCTCTATATGCAGTGTGTTTTTATTCTATAACACCAATGTTAAAGTTGAAGTTTCTGATTTCTGCTACTCCTGGTTTCAGTAGAGGAATTAGAGTAGATATGGAATATATTTTTGGCACCCTTAACTGATTACAAAAAGAAGCTTCTGTCATATCTGTTACCGTTTTCATTCTATAACAGTTAACGTTAAAAGAAATTATTTATTTGTACAACTTCCGGATTAAATATGGACTTAAGAGAAGATGATACATTCCCTTGGAATGCTATCTAAATCGATTCCATAAAACCACTTTTCACTTCCTCTTACTGATTTTGCTCTATACAGCTTAATAATGAAACCGGAAATCGTATTGGATTTTTACAATTTCCTGCTTTAATAATGATTTAAGGATGGGAATGGAAAATATTGTTCATAATAATCGATTGCAGGAAATCGATTCTATCTCTCTCTCTCTCTCTTTCTAAATGTTAAAGTTGAAGTTTCTGATTTCTGCTACTCCTGGTTTCAGTAAAGGAATTAGAGTAGATATGGAATATATTTTTGGCACCCTTAACTGATTACAAAAAGAAGCTTCTGTCATATCTGTTACCGTTTTCATTCTATAACAGTTAACGTTAAAAGGAATTATTTATTTGTACAACTTCCGGATTAAATATGGACTTAAGAGAAGATGATACATTCCCTTGGAATGCTATCTAAATCGATTCCATAAAACCACTTTTCACTTCCTCTTACTGATTTTGCTCTATACAGCTTAATAATGAAACCGGAAATCGTATTGGATTTTTACAATTTCCTGCTTTAATAATGATTTAAGGATGGGAATGGAAAATATTGTTCATAATAATCGATTGCAGGAAATCGATTCTATCTCTCTCTTTCTCTTTCTAAATGTTAAAGTTGAAGTTTCTGATTTCTGCTACTCCTGGTTTCAGTAAAGGAATTAGAGTAGATATGGAATATATTTTTGGCACCCTTAACTGATTACAAAAAGAAGCTTCTGTCATATCTGTTACCGTTTTCATTCTATAACAGCTAACGTTAAAAGGAATTATTTATTTGTACAACTTCCGGATTAAATATGGACTTAAGAGAAGATGATACATTCCCTTGGAATGCTATCTAAATCGATTCCATAAAACCACTTTTCACTTCCTCTTACTGATTTTGCTCTATACAGCTTAATAATGAAACCGAAAATCGTATTGGATTTTTACAATTTCCTGCTTTAATAATGATTTAAGGATGGGAATGGAAAATATTGTTCATAATAATCGATTGCAGGAAATCGATTCTATCTCTCTCTCTCTCTCTTTCTCTATCTTACCATTTTTACGTCATACTCAAGAATACTAAAACCAGAAGTTGTTGATTTTCTGCCAGTTACTGTTTCTATAGTGAGATGAGAGCTGGAATGGAATATATTCGTGGGACGCTTAATCAATTAGAGAACATCGCTTCAAGCTATCTGGTACTGTTTTTACTCTATATTGATCAAAGGTAAAGCTGGAAGTGATTGACTTTTACCACGTTCTGTTCCAGTAGAGAGATTAATGTAGAGATTGGTTATATTTTTGAAACACTTACCTGATTACAGAAAACCAGAAATCTAATATTTCTTACCGTTTTTCTCCCTTCAAAAATCAACGTGAAAATAAGAAAATTTTGATTGTACTACTTACGGTTTGAATATCGGCTCACAAAGGAGTTTGTTTCCTAACATTAAATCTTCTAAGTTTATATTTTCTTTGTGAGTATTCTTTCCATCATTAATTTCGTCTTTTTGGGTCCCCGTGTAAGCATACGGGAGAATTTAGTTTCACTCCAAGGGTATGAAAGTTAACGATAGTAATGTATTTCGTGATACCTACTTAGTGGATCTGAACCAAATTTCATGGTCAAATAGCCGATAACCAAGTTAGTAAAAATGATATATGTAAATCCCGTGCTCGATCAAGCACCTGCCCAATTCAGCTCGATTTATCTTCTGTAATTATTGTGAAACAGTCAGTGTTGACATGTGATTATAAGTTTTGACAAAACCAATGTAAGACGATGACAAATCCATTTAGCATGTCATAGAACATTCTCAAGAATGCCACTACCAACACCAATGTACTCCTAAACACGTCGGAGGGCAAATTGTGTTGTACTACAAAGCTGTTCTTTATAATCCTGGATTAACTCGACAGCATTCACAATGTGAACTTACAATTCATCTCATGTATTCATCCCTCGTGTTTCAGCAACTCTAATAAATAGAAATTAATAGGAGTAAGGTTAGGAGAATAAATTGGACAAATAATAAAATTACAGCAACCAATCGATCGATTACGGCAGAAAGCATTCATATGTTCAATGACAAACTAATAAATATGAGCTAGTGCTCAGTCATGCTGCAATATGATGTCCGCCTAGTGATCACAGGAAATTCGTCTAATTGATCCATCAAATATTTTTTTTGTCAAATGACGTTATTATTATGCATTCATGCGCTCATGAAGGATAAAAGGACCAAAAAGACTGTCGTCAACTACGCCACTTCACACATTTATGGCAAATCTGTTCTTTATTCTAGGATAAGAGTTGTGATAGGGCTTAGCTGAGCCCGAGTGTATTTACATCTTTACTAGTGAAGGTCGAGTCATCAGTGAGTAAAACATGTCATTTGTACTGCATTGTGTAGTAACCAATTGCAAAATTGAAGACAGGAAACATGATTAGTAGGTTGAAAGCGTTGCACCAGTTAGTGGTGAAATAATACAAATTGTCCTCATGTAGTGTCTGCCGCATGTGCGTATGTGGAACATCGAAACGTGTTGACATTCGTCTGCTACCTGTGATAGGACTTTCTTGCAGGAGATCAATTAGTTTCTACTGTACTTCCACAGATTGACTGGGTTCACGTTCCAAATTCACTATAGCAACTATAGCACTATAGCATAGAAACTGTCCCACTCTCTTCTAATACACAAAAGGTATTAGTAAAATCTGCCTTATTTGGTGTCCTATACGTATAATGGAACATACAGCTTCCTGTGTGTATTTCTCGAATGAAATTCAAGTTTCATATGGTGAATACTTACTTCTATAAATGTATCCGCTAGTAGTGATGGGTATGTCATGGTGACAAATATGTATCAGTGTTTTCAAATAATTTATTAACAGTAAACAAACTGGCAGTAATTCGTATTCGTAACGTATTCGACTAAGTAAAATACTAGTAAAATATATTTTCTGTCACAGTTTAAAAAACTGAATTAAAGCATCATGTATAATATAATACAACCTACCAAACAATATCCTTTGTATGATGAACATAAAAGAGGAGAGATTATGTAACTGGGAAGGCAAGTAATAATGTTAGCAAACCATATTATGTGTGCCTCCTAAGATAATCTCAATCAAGGTCTCACTGCAGACTATGTTCTCATATATATTAGTGTAATGTGTAAACATTGAAAGATAAACTATTTTCTAAATGGTGTCTAGTTATGTAAACTTACTATTTAATATCTACAAATACACTTTATTCTCTTTAATGTAGGCCATGTGAAACACTATTTGTAAATTGCTCCATTAATGGTATTCCTATGGCATGCTGCCAATTTCTAAGGAATATAACTATTGGTGACTATAGTTGTGTATCATCTAATTCGCGACAGGCAAGGTAAGAGTTAAGATTACGTTATTAGGAAAATGCATTCTTATTCACTACTGATAATGCACCATTTACTAAAGAAGTACATCCTGAAGCAAATGGTTCCGTATTTCCCTGGAAAATATTTATTTTGTTTTGCAACTCTTATCTGTAAATCATTATTATGGTATCTAAATACTGAACTGGAGTTTAGAATATAGTACAATTGTAATATTGCACTGCTTGTAATGTATGTATTCTGCGAGAATGTATTGTAATGTATTCTCGGGGAAAAATGTTAAACTGATATTGCCACCTAAACTTTCTGAACAAGATTTACATGACTAAAATATTCGTTGTGCTTCTCAAATCTTGGCCTCACAAAGTGAAATAGGTGGTATTAAAAAAAAACGTTATGTAAAACTATTACGATTTATGGTAACTTCAGATAACATGTCGTAGTACTGCCTTTGACCTTTTATTTAGATTCTATAACATGCATTTAAGCAGGAAGTTTATTGATTAAATCAAAGGACAACTAAACACCCCACATGTGTTTTGGAACAGGGAGGTGAACTTCGCTACGCCATGTGACTTTTTCTTACGCCAAATTTTAAAAATGTTTAACGCCTAAAGTTCTCAAAATATCAGAATGAAATTTTGAATACAGATTGTGTAAACTTTTCGATATTTCATAATTTAATTGAAAACCCAAGTGAGCACAGGACCATTACCTATATATATCACAACAATATTACTTTTACATACATACCATTACATATATATCACATTACATTACCTGTACCCTTTTCCTGGTACTAACAACTACGAGCATTCGCTATTCCTTGTGTCTACACCAAAGGTTGCTGATCAAAACATGAACTTCCTTTGTGAAAAATTCAGTTCATTGTGTTCTCTGTTACTTCTTTCTGGATGTCCAATTTCGTTTCTCTATCATTTTATACTTCTGAATACTAGCCGGGAGAAAGCTTGCAAGAGTATTCTGTGTAAATACCATTACCGTAATGGACCTGAACACCGGAAGAGTACTGTTTTCAATGAGAATGTCCTTGATTGAAAATAAACAATGGTTCAGAAAATACTGTAATATTCGGATTTAAGTAATAAATATTTTATACTAAATATTTTAATAATATTTAGGCGAAGATTTAAGTAATAAATATTTTAAACTAATGGTTCAATGTGAGAAACTTTCTATCTTGTTACAATTTAATATGTTGTATGAATATTGATTCATAAAGTTACAATACTTCATACGCTTGCAAACTTTGCGTAACTGGTGCAATAGAACAAAAAACATCTAATCACTAAACGAGTACAAGATGACTACACTTCTATAAATGTTTAATTGCACCTTTTATTATCTGCAGCTTAACAGTCATATATCCAAACACACTACCTTTAAACTTACACGTCTTTGGTATCACGAGCAAAATGGCTTCAAAGCTCGAGTCCCTATAGTAGCACTAATAGTAATTGTACAAGAACTCATGCTTAGATGCATTTCTAGTTGTACTCCTAATACAAATTTGAGGAAGCTGAATCCAATAAAACTATTATTAAACTTATCCGTTAAATCAGTTAAACTAGGAAAATGACCTGAAATCAGGGATATGTGCAGTATCTCTTATCCCAATACTAATAATACCCACCCTACTGTATATTTTTAGAGCAAACTTCTTTTTACCTTTTGTTAAGAAAAAGCTTGCGTATATGATTAAGTAATGGTACGATAATATACACAGAAAGCAGAGCAGAGAAATAATGAAACTTTTTAATTGAAAAAGAATTAGGCATTTTACCAACTGTAGTCCCTTCTATTCAAAATACATCCCTTCTGCATCAATACAGTGGTGGGCACGTTCAACCAATGCAAGCATAGAGTTTTGAATATCCTTTTTCTGAATCTTTTCAATGAGCCTTGTCGTCGCAAACTGGTTGTGTGTAACGTTGTCATAAGCTGACCCTTTCTTGTCCAATTTTAAATTTGGGAATAGGAAATAGTCACACGCTGATGAATCAATCGAATACAGAGAATGCGCAAGCACACAGAATTTTTGTAGCCAAATAGTCACGAGCTGCGACAGTTCTGTGATATGGTGCATTCAGTTACTTTAAACCCTTTGCCAAAATTTCGTGAATTATGTCTTTATTTGCATTTCATTTCTCCGTCATCCATCTCACAGTTGAACTCGCATTGTGGGAGATCATTTTACCCACTAGTTCCACATCTCATAGCGATTTTTATTTTTCTCTTTAACTGGATTAGGGCCGTCTTCCAAGGACATCCGACCGTCCTATAATCGCTTATACCCCTCGTGTAAGCCTGTATAAAATAGGCTCTTATGATAATAATGTTACACGCCATACCAGCACCTTTTTAATCGAAACTGAATATTTTTTCATCAGTTTTAAAAAGGAGTTGACGATAAACCTCGAAAATACCAAATAGTAAATATATAGTTTTATTGAAATTGTTAGCTTTTCCTTTTCCTGTTTTTCCTCCAAGAGAGAAGAATTGAAAATCTTGGTTTCTTCTTGAAATCAGTTAATTGTATTCAGAGAATAGAAATATTTAAGGAAACAATAGTTCACTAAATTTTAGTGACTAACAGGTAATGTATTGTAATATAGCATTACTAATTAGTAAGTACATTCTCTTTCTAACACCGTTGTATATGATTGAATAATATATTTTAGTATCACGTGAGTATCTAGCTATTTCGCAAAAGTCCAATAAATGTCTAGAGTATAGAAATTATGTTCCTAGAATACAGAATCACAGGAATACAATTTAATTGATTATATTTTATATAGTTATCACCTCTTTAAACTGGATTTTTAACGGACTTCAGAAAAAGGAGGTTCTCAATTTAAGCTGCATGTGAGAAAATATCTGTAGGCATATTCCTGACTATATCAAGTGTGCTGATCATACTTCTTTGGGTTTTTACCACTTAAATATTCTGTTCCCAAGGAAGTTTCTTACGTATAAAATAATCGAAAAAAGAATAATTAATTGGTTACGAAATACACTAAAATAATTTCAAAAATTATCCAAAAATTTACTGCACTCATATATTCAATAATTAAATATTGGTCACATATAACAAATCATATTAACTGGCGTCTCCACCACACAGTGTTTTAATGTTTGGAGACTAAATAATGGATTGGGTAAGATTTTATCTCTTTATTAATTTTATTATAAAGTTAAGTTTTCGTGTTTTTAAAAGGTTTAATAACAAAGTGTTTTTATAATGACCAAGGTTTGCAGGTAATGTTTTGTATGGGTAAACCTTTAGCTTTATTTTAGCCTCCAGAGTTCTTAAGGATTTGGTTTTAGGAGTCCTTAGCTCATAATAGCATTTATGAGGTATGGTATTGTTTAAAGTAATCCCCTTAACTTTATTGCAGCCTTCAGACTTTGTACAATCATTTCCGCCCTTTATTTTCAAGATTGAAATTTTGCACACGTATTATATACATTCATGTCCAAAATAATTGTCGCATATCTATAACTGTTTTCTTCTAAAGAATATAATATGATAATGATTTTGCAGGGTACGTTTAATACTGATACTATGAGTATAATCGGGAAATGTATATTTGTGGTAAATTTTATAGGAAACGAATTATAAATACCAAAATTAGAATGAGTAAAACAAAATGTTGCTAAATGGACGAGGAACTTTTGTTTTCGTTTTATTGTACTTATTTACTGCCCTTTGGACATGAAATTTGCCACATACATGTCTTTACCGATTATACACATACTAAGGTTATAAGAAATACCAGGCGAATTCGCTATCAAATTATATTCCTACAACAATATATTTATAGATACGTGACAATAATTTTGGACATAGGTATACATAATAACGTATTATTTAAAGAAAATCAGATACCTACGTCAACCTAGTCCCGGGTCTGAATTTCAATTCTTTCAGAAAAAACTCTCGTTTTTCCGATTTTCCCTTTTCTGGTGTATAATACTGACAACCGGGTGTTATTGTTGGAAAGTATGCTCTATCCCAAAAAAGAACGAGGTATGAACCATGATCATACAATAGTAAGGAAGCAGTAGGTGTTTGAGTAAAATCATATATTTTCCTCATAAAATGGAAATCCTAAAAAGGGTAAACACTGATAACTTGTATGAGTTCATTAATTCTATATATGTTTTCCATTAAAAATGAAATGAAATCTTTAAGTTTTGCATCCCACGATTATGCCGGTTAGGCTAAAGGAGACGGTGATAATGAAGGATGAGTGAAAAAGGTTGGAATGAACAAAATGGGAGGAAACTGGAGAACCCTGAGAAAACCCACGAGCACGGTTGCACGGTTATTGTTCACCACAAAGTCTACACGGCACTAACTGGGATCGAACCGAGAACCCCAAGCACCGGAGGTGTACGCTCCACAACAGAGCCACCGATCACCCCTGTTTTCCATCATTCTTGATTATGAAGCTATATACAAATGCTAATTTAGGAAGGAAATAAAATACATAGTTTTGTGTTTTATTATTAAGTTGATTTATATTGGACGTAATTGTGCTACAATTTAGGGCCTGAAGGAAGTTCAGTCTGTAATTGGATGTTGTATTATATTTCCCGATGTTATAAACGAAATAACAGTATTATCTTATCTCAGAAAAATTTCTTTGCAGTTTCCAATCGAATAAAAATAATGATTGGCCTAAAAGACATCACAACAAAAGACATCACAAGGCACCATCAAGAGCCTCGGATAACATATCGAAGGTATACCACATTTTAACCGAACAAAGTTTACCATCTTTTGCAACGTTTTCAGATGTTGACGAGATATCATGCTTAAGTCCATTAACTTACAAGAACTTACTGGGCGCCCACCACTGTAAACGAAGACCATATTTTGGCAAAATCAAGCAAGATCGGAATGTAGGCAGTCATGACATCACCAATAACCTAAACAGTGATAAATTTGACTCCCGGCGGGAGCTCAAGTGGTGCGGATTCCACGCTTTATAAGTAGGTTCCACCTCAGGTATACCACTGCAGAAAGGGACATTAAACTTAAAATCAACTCAACTGAACAGTAGTAAAATATTTGGAGAAAGTTTTTTTTTAAAACACTTTGTTATATGCAACAAACATTTCATTATGGAATATATATAGATGCAGTACATTTTAGGATAAGTTTTGAAGTTATTATTTTAGTGTATTTTGTAACCAATATTTATTATTATTTCGATTGTTTTATACGTAAGAATATTCCTTGGGACAGAATATTTAATGCAAGGAAATATGATCAGCACACCTCGAAATAGTCAGGAATATGCCTACAGATGTTTTCTTACATGCCGGTCAGATTGATAACCTCCTTTTCCTGAAGTCAGTTAAAAATCCAGTTTAAAACAGGTGATAACTAAAGAAAGTATTGTATTCCTTTGATTATATAAAAAAATCATTTCTGTACAGTAGACATTTATGGAACATATACAACAGTTTTAGAAAAAAGGTACTTACTTATTAGGAAATTAATTCCAAATTTCACTACACTACTTATTAGTAAATTAGTCACTGACATTTAGTGAACTACTGCTTCCTCAAATATTTCTAGTTTCTGAATACAATTAACTGACTTCAATAAAAAACAAATATTCACTCTTCCCTCTAGAACGAAAAACAAGAAAAAAAGAATAAAAGCTATGAATTTCAATAAAACTATATATTTGCTATTTGATATTTTCGAGGTTTCTCGTGAACTCCTTTTTAAGACTGAAGAGAAAATATTCAGTTCTGATTTAAAAGGTGCTGGTATGGCGTTCCGTTGCGTGCCGCCGAAAAAATACTATATATCCACATTAATAAGAATTTGAGGTTAGTTTCACTTGTAAACTTGAATAATGATCCAAGTGATTATTTTTATCTCACTGCAATTTGCGAAGTGAGAACAAGAGGGAATACTTATTAACTTACGCGTGACGTTGTAGCACGCTATAGGGGCGTAATCGTTTCCAAAAAGGGCTACTGGAGAACGATGGAATATTTACAGGATGTTTAAGATTTTACGATCTGTTAGACTTCTTAGCTTCTATTAGAAGCAAACCATTATGCATTTTACAAATTATAAGAAGTTCAAACTTCCTTACAGATGATAATGAAGGATTTTCAATGTTGATATATGTAAACTTCAATATCTTCTATGGTTCTTAGACTCCTTCATCCAAGTTTTACGAACATGTTTGGATTTAATTTCCGTGACGGGGCCACTCAGCACAAGTGCTATACCAACGGAAAAGGGGTGCTAGGGTCAAAAAGTGGTTCGGAAGTACTGGAAGTAGTATGCACTCCTTTCATAGAGTAAGTATAAATACATTGTTCACATCTTATATACGTGGATACTTCCAGTGTGATAATAAAACTTTGCTACAGCAATACAAGCGTTCTATTCCGAAGCACAGCCACACAAATTTAATTAACTTGAAAAAGTTTATATCATTGTACTACGGGAATGTTTTAAGGCTTGAATAAATTTGCAATTTCTAATTTTACACTAATTTAAAAGACGTTGAATGAAAAAATGTAACTTTTAATTATCTGTCTTTGACGTTATGTGGAAAGTAACTCAAGGTTGAAGCTTTTCAGTTTATACTTAAATATATTGTAAAATATCCCCTACTTGGATATATTTTAAATTATCAAATTTATCATACCTTTCTCTCACTAGCAAAAATATCTTAAAATTGGAATCTTCAAAATAAAACAAAATTTCCTATCCGCAGAATATTACCAATTGCGCTTATGAAACTAATGCGAAGAACAACTACAACTACTTTTAAACGTACAGATTCATCGAATAGCGAAAATGTACTAAAAGTCGAAATTCACCTCTTGGCTTTAATGATCAAAAAGGAGAGGTTCTTCAAATATTTCGTTCTACAATTCATATACATATACAGTATGTCGGAAGATTAATGAAACTTCTATTTATTTATAGATAATCATTAACTCAATCTATTGAAGCAACATATCATCGGAATGCAGGATATCTACTCAAGTAAACGAGACCACAATCGTGATAACCAATTAACTGAGTGTGATGCTATAGCAATAGAGATAAGTGTATCTAGTGTCACCTTGTCAGGAAAACAACATTGAGCATAAAGCCAATGCTAAAGTTTGTTTCAATCCATGTAAAACATTTACGCAAAAATTGGAAATGCAAGATTATTAACAGTCTGCCATGGCGAGGCTAATTGAAGAGATTCAGAAAAAGGATATTCAAAACTCTATGCTTGTATTGGTTGAACGTGCGCAGCACTGTACTGATGCAGAAGGGATGTATTTTGAATAAAAAGGACTACAGTTGGTAAAATGCCTAATTCTTTTTCAATTAAAAAGTTTAATTATTTCTCTGCTCTGCATTCTGTGTATATTATCGTACCATTACTTAATCATATACGCAAGCTTTTTCTTAACAAAAGGTAAAAAGAAGTTTGCTCTAAAAATATACAGTAGCGTGGGTATTATTAGTATTGGGATAAGAGATACTGCACATATCCCTGATTTCAGGTCATTTTCCTAGTTTAACTGATTTAACGGATAAGTTTAATAATAGTTTTATTGGATTCAGCTTCCTCAAATTTGTATTAGGAGTACAACTAGAAATGCATCTAAGCATGGGTTCTTGTACAATTACTATTAGTGCTACTATAGGGACTCGAGCTTTGAAGCCATTTTGCTCGTGATACCAAAGATGTGTAAGTTTAAAGGTAGTGTGTTTGGATATATGGCTGTTAAGCTGCAGATAATAAAAAGTGCCATTAAAAATTTATAGAAGTGTAGTCATCTTGTACTTGTTTAGTGATTAGATGTTTTTTGTTCTATTGCACCAGTTACGCAAAGTTTGCAAGCGTATGAAGTATTGTAACTTTATGAATCAATATTCACACAACATATTAAATTGTAACAAGGTAAAAAGTTTCTCATATTGAATCATTAGTTTAAAATATTTATTTCTTAAATCTTGGCCTAAATATTATTAAAATATTTAGTATAAAATATTTATTACTTAGATCTGAATATTACAGTATTTTCTCAACCATTGCTTATTTTCAAGCGAGGACATTCTCATTGTAAATTGTGCACTTTCAGTGTTCAGATCCATTACGATAATGGCATTTGCACACAATAGTCTTGGATGTATTCTGCCGGCTAGTATTCAGAAGTGTAAAATGATAAAGAAACGCAATTGGACATCCAGAAGGATGTAACGGATAACACAATTAACCGGACTATTGACACAGGGATGTTCAGGTTTTGATAAGCAACTTTTGATGCAGACGCAATGGAAAGCGAATGTTCCTAGTTGTTAGTGCCAGGAAAAGGAGTAATATGGGCAGACACCCTGAGTGACATTCTGCCCCCCGATTTCCTCTCAAACGTATCCTGTAATATACTACTATCGATAAAGGAAAGTGCCTGTCCTACAAAATGTCTCTCTTCAGCTCTCCGACAGAAATATAAATATGACTTCCACTCGTTGGTGCCGTGACAAAGGAGTGTTAAAGTGTTTCCGATTGGCTGAGTAAATAGTTGCAAAAGTTGAGACCGGGGAGGACACTATAAAAATATATATTGAATTCATGAAGTTGCAGACGTTTATGGTCCCAGAAAAGAAAATATGTCTTTCCCAGTAAACCCATGTTATCATTGGCCCAATCAAGTGTTGAAAATATGTTGATATTGTTTCGAAGAGCATTGCTATACCTAGGTATAGATGAGAAAAATCAAATTCACGGATAACACTACTACTTCATCACATATTACGACTTATGTTACACCCAACTTCGATTATCTATAATACTAAACTTTGCAGATGTTCTCGAGCACAAGCAATATGTGTCATACTTTAACCATATCACGCCATTTTGCAATTCGTTTTAATAAGAATATAAAATATGGAGCTGGAGGAGTAAATGCCGAGCAAGTGAGCTTAATAGTGAGACCCAGTTTCTCCTTCTCGGCGCTAGAAACATATATTTTAGGAAATCCTGGTTAATATGTTGTCCTTCATATTCACATTCTATTCGACAATGTATCGTCGACTCTGTAAGCGTTAACTTTTACAGCGCATACGAAATTGGAAAAAGAATAAACAGAATCACAATGAACTAAAATTGTCAAGTGAATTATTCACACGAAATGTTTTCCAATACCCTCTCCTCCGGATATTAGCATATTTACCGAACTGTGCTCTGTCTGAAGGAGTTTGACAGACTTGCCTAGTATCATACTTCCTGGTGTACTGTGATACGAAAATGTTCACTCTGGTCTGCACGATCGCCAACCCTTCATCAGATAATGATGTGTGAAACCGGATAGAACACAAACCGATCTGGCCTTCATCGCAGTTATCAGTCTGTACGAAAATGTATCTGAAATTCTTTCTTTGCATTGTGTGTGTGCCAGTTTTAAAATTTTAATCTATCTGCTCATTTTCGTTGATATTACCAACAGATTATGCTCATCGGTACAGAGTAGTGTGCTCATAATTATACACAGCTAAAGCGATACAGTCTGTATTCATTATTTTTCATTAAAGTGGAACAAAGATTCTTAGCTAGCTTTTCGTTTCCTTCGAATTATATATTGGAAATAAATTAGGCAGTAGTTTCCGAAGAATAAGGTGAGTTACAAAGGAAATTTGTTAATAATATTAATCTTGTGAATATTAACGATCACTATTTCCTACAGTAAATAATTCATGGTTCATCTTTATCAAAATGTTTTCAAATATTTGCTTGACACAGAATACAGTATTTTTTAAACAAAGTACCTAAAACTTTCGTTTACTAATTCATCTCTTTTCATATTTCAGGAATTGGTTTTTTACCTTCGGTTATCAGAAAATAGTAATTGGGGTCGAATCTATGGCTATGAATATGCCTAGACAGGTAAGTGTTTCACATATATATTTTTGAGAAATGAAATGAAATCTTTCAGTTTAAAGTCCCACAATTATTCCCTAGAGGGATGATCAAGTCAAGCTGATAATACTGGAAGTAACAGTGGAATAAGGTTGCTTGACGAAACGGAGTACCCCGAGAAAACACACGAACACGATATACAGCACAAATATAATTGACCGAGGATGGGACCAAAGACTCATTCACCAGGGATGAGCGCTGTACCACTGAGCCACCATACCTCAGGAAGCAAGAGTAAGTCCGAGGGTCGTTCAGCTCAATCCGGGACATTTTACTTTCCACATTTAAATAGACACCTATTCTGGATGTATGGTATATAGTAGAAACTGACACTTGTGTCCTATTACTGATATACGGCGCTCATTTCCCACGCTTGTTTGTTATTTAAGATGGAGGACAATAGTGTGAATGTCTATGTGCAATAGCGTGTGGTGGTTAAGTATTTAGTAAACCAGGGCATAAAAATTGTAGAAATTTGCAGAATACTTCAGGCTTAGTACGGTGTTGAGATACTCAGTTGCAGTAAGACATTTAAATGGTGTAAGATCTTCAAAGATGGCCATATCTCTATTACTGACGATCCCGGTCGTGGTGGACAACAGCCCACTGTAGTCATTCCTGAGAACATTCAGCGCGTGGAACAGCTGAACCTGAACAATCGTCGCACAACCTGTCGTGAAATTGCAAGAGTGTGTAATCTGTAGCTAGCAACAGTGTAGACTTTGAAAAATGTCTTTCTGTTTGTTTTTTAAAAAGTCTCGGATTCACTTGAACGACCCTCGTACAGTAAAATTAGGAATTTAGGGAAATATGCTAAACGTAAGATCAAATTACAGTGTTTAACCATAACGAAACTACGTTTAAGACCATTCTTGTCTGAGTGTACGGGAATAGTTATATATTATGATACCATCTATATATGATAACTGAAAATGATAATCATATATTTTATTGGAGAAAATAATGTTATCTTTGTTTCGTATTTATATTTTGAACTCAACTTATAATAATATGATAGGTTTCAACAATGATTTCGCAAGAATTTTCACAATGCAAAAATGTATGTTTTAATACAGGATTCAAAAATCATACATACTTAACACGAAAACAAAAGTATTAATATGTAATGAGTACTAGAAAACGATGGTGAAATAGTAGAATATTTCAAGGATGCTTTATATGTAGTAACGTGGCTTGCTACTCTATAGACACTAATTAACTATGGAGCATTCTAAGCCAAAGCACACGAGTGGAGTTCCAGCGTCTTCGATTTTGCTCGTGTTTTGTGTAACGCCCCTTCCACCTAGTATCTACAGAAAGCCTCCAGCCTGAGAACTATTACTATTCAAAGTAATAATAATAATAATAATAATAATGACAAGAATAATACTAATTGTCAATCCGGATGCAATCCGATGACACCTAGTCGATGGGACTTGGGCCAGAAGATTCTGTTCCCCATCGTTCTATACGTCAGAGTAGCATTTAAATACTTTTCCAATATTTCCAAATACAATAGAAAAATCAAACATATATAGGAAATAAGTAATATATTTACATAAATAACACCAACAGAAATTCAATTTTATATAACAATTTTATTAAACGAAACTAGCGTTGTAGATTTACACTATTACGTTAGAATAATGGAGATACACTATCGAAACAATATAACAAGAAAATATGTAATAACCAAAAAAAGAAAATACTAATGAAAATTTGAATGTTTTTGATATGCAATAAATTTCTAAAATTCTCATGAATTCTATTCAAAATGTTAGGTGAATTCTCAATGTTAGGTTAAATGTTAGGTGTTTCTTCAAAAAGGGATTCTATTTCTTAAACAAATGTTACTTGAAGAATTTAATTTCCTCCTAATTTCAATTATTCTCAATATAATACTTCTATTGATGTTGCTTTAAATCTGACTTCATAAAGTAAAGAGAACTTTTAAATGTATTAGCGCGCATCTAATTTCTTTACAACTTCACTTTACGAAGACACTAACAATATTCAAATTAATGAGACGAATCTCTAGATTCACTTTCAGGAAATTAAAAATATGTCAAATCTCTTAATCTGTAATAAATAATCTTACTTTCATTTATAACTCTCAGTCTCTAATCCAGAACAGTAGAATGATAATGTTGGATAATTAAATTCTAAATTAGATATACCATTATCACATTTCAATCAACTCTCAATCAATGATATACTATTTTCATTCATTAAAGTTTGATAAATGTGGAATAAGAATGCTGGAAAAAATAATTTGCAATCTAGACTGTTTATTGAATATAACCAATATAAACTGTAAACTGAAAAAGAAACCAATTTAATCTGGAAATTTAGGAAATGTATTGATTTTGCCAAAAGGCGATAAATGTCCACCTGACTACTTAGCACTCCAAGAAATATAAAACTGAAGAAATTTCTGGAAATTAACACAAGGGTGTAGAGACATTGAAATTGCATTAGCAATACGACGTGGAGTGGATAACGAGCTTCACAACCGGACAAAACATAAATTTGACAAGTCACAATGACTACTTGAAAATAAGTTGGAAAATTTACTCGCCTATAATTGTTTCGTAATTTACCTTCAATTGTGTTAACCTCTTTCTCCTTTGGTAATATGGATTTAGTCTGAGCAATTCTGGCAATCGAATAAAATCAAATTAGTAGAAAAATGTCAGTATTCTTATATAACGTAATTCCACACAAAATTCTTTCCATGCCTTATTTTCCTCAAAAATAATTGAGCACGAAAGACTTATAACTGGTGTTCAAACAAACCAAACCAGCTAATGCCAAATAGGAATTTCTTTTCACGTGATCTAATCGGGCTTTCACTTGGGACAAAAGACCCTTCACTACGCGGCCCTTTAATTGCACTATTTCACTGCATAGAATTGAAAGAAAGTGAAAACATACAGTTATTACACAAACCACTATCTGTGCTAGCAATTCTGATCCTTTAACACAATTTCAAAGAAAGCTTTGACACTATGTTTCACTATCATAAATCGTAGCCACAAAAAGAGGAAAGAAAAAGAGCCCGTTTGACTTGCCACTAAGTTAGCTTGTGAGAATTGCAAAATCAAGGAATAAAACATTCCTTTTCATCCTGATCACTTTATAATATATAACTGACATTTCACCAATATGACTTTATCGATACACGCCGATACACACACACACCACTCTAGCACAAAGTACAACGATGAACCATACTTGGAAATAGAGAAACTCTGCCGAAACGAAAGGCGAATCCTCCCGGCTAACCAGTCTCCCGGCTGAGAAATTATCCAGCCTCCCGGCTGAGAAATACGAACAACAAGTAAGGAAGCAGCGAAACTTTCCTTAGCTTGTTGAGTCAGTGAACCTTAACCACGCCCCTTATCGCGACTGCTATCATTTCCCCCAGCAGTCTTTCCAACTGCTATTGCCTCAGTATTACACATACATTTAAGATTTTTCATCCTACTTTTTTACTTTTTCTCTTTTTATAAGAAGAACATATCTAACCAAACCAATGATTTTACCATGTTACATAGTGACTCTTACAACTAATTAGATCTTAAACAATCTATTTTATAATGATTTTCTTCTTTTTTTAATTTTATCACTCTTGTGACACGTCCATATTCGTCGGCATCATTCCGCGCGAAGATGACACGTTACATCCTCCAGCCTTTTTACAAAAATAATCTGCTTCAGAATATGTTTCTAATGGACATCTATAAATATAGAAACATATTATTAGCGTACAAAAAATATATAATTAAATATTTTTATGAATATACAGGAATATAATTCAAACTACTAAACTACATTATATGCAAAAGATAAAATTAATTTTTATATACAATACTCAATTTATAAGTTTTTTGTTAATCACGGCCGTGATTAAAATTTAATAAAATATATATACAATTAAGTAGTAGCAGTTATTTTATAATCTCTTACTACTTTTATTTACATATATATACAACTTTTAACCTATACTTTTTTATTTTACCATTTTTTCAATTTTCACTTCCTGCATTTCATTTGAACTTCAATTCCTTTGGACCCGATAAATCATTCCTTTGGACTCCGCTTGTAGGAATCAGGAGTATCGTTCTCGTCTGACATTAAGAAAGTATTTGATGTCAAGAACCTTCTGACTATAAATGAGCCTTGTCATTTATCACTGAGTGATCTAGCAACATTATCTTTCAAAGAAGATTTCACATGCGATCGAATCAATATTTTATCGTCTACTTGGAAGACGACTTCTCTTCTTCTTTGTAACATTAGTCGTTTTCTTCTGACCCTGCTCTTTTCCATATTCTTCATGGCTTCCAACCTCAGTTTTTTTACTTTCCGGCAATATGTGAATCTAAGATGTCCCATCGATTTTCCAGAAGAGTGTAAGGAGGACATCCTAAGAATTAGTGGTGGGCACAAAAAACGTTTTTTCGGTTTCCGGTTTTTAGGAAAACCGAAACCGGTTTTTGAAATCTCAAAACCGGTTAGTGTTTTACCTGATCCGGTTTCGGTTTTCTTCAAAACAGATTCCGTTTTTTTTAATTTGTTCTATTTCTGACCAGAATGGTGTTTCGTTGTTGTCCGTAAACCGAATCCATTTCCACAGATCTAGTTTTATGTGTTTTCGAAAACTTTCACCGAAACCATTTTCCGTGAAAACCCAACCGGTTTTGGAGCAAAACAAACCGGTTTTGGAGAAAACCGAAACCGGTTTCGGTGAAAAACCGAACCAGTTTCAAGAAAACCGAAACCAGTTTAGGTGAAAATCCGAACCGGTTTTGGAGAAAACCGAAAGTCCGTTTTCGAGTTTCGGTTTTTATAGAAACCGGTTTTCGGTTTTTATAAAAACCCGTTTTGCCCATCCCTACTAAGAATATTTCGATTGGGCATATCTTAAGGCCGGAATGCTCGCTAATATTGAGCGTATATTGAAGGTCTGTTATCAGAGGCGACCAAAAATGTTGCTTGTCTGAAAAGTGAGCTCGAATGGAGGATTTTAGCGTTTTGATAAGACGTTCCGCAGCGTTCGCTTCAGGGTGGTATGGACTTAAAGTAATGTGCTTTATCCCCAGTCCGAACAAGAATTTCTTGAAGAATTCAGATATAAAAACAAAAGCGTTATCGGTAGAAATAGCTTCTGAATATCCTAGTCCACTGAAGATGTCTGACATTTTCCCCACTATCGAGGCTGAAGATAACGATCTTAACTTCTCTGACACGACAAAGCGGCTAGCGTTGTCAACCCATATTAAGATGAACATAAACCCTTTTGAATTAGGCAATACACCGATAATATCGAAATACCACTGTGATCAGATTCTCTTACTATACTCTGATATTAGTAACTCCATTTTCGTTTTGTTTTCTTCCTTAGAAAGCTGACACCTATGGGAACATCTTACAAATTCAGTCACTTCCTCTTTCATATTTCCCCACACGAAGCGTTTCATCAATTTCTTAAGAGTCCGATATGTACCAGCATGACCTCCTACAAGCTTATCCTTGTGGTAGTACTATATCAGAACTCTTCTTAAGGCCTTAGGGATTAAGATCTTGAAAGGATTATGGGCTAATTTAGTACTTTTCATTCAACATAGTACTTTTCTTTTTCTTTAAAACAAAACCTGGAATGTTGTCGCCATTTTCTATTTATCTATTATTGCTTTCAATTCAGGGTCTTTTCTTTGAAGATCTTCGAAGGATTCCTGTATCAGAGCCAACTTCCATCTATGAATTAATCTCAAGCTGCTATCAAAGGCCGCTAATCCCAGAGGACCGTCTATTAAGCTAAACTCGTAAGGGTCGTAAACTCTTGCGAGAATGTCAGCTATAACCTTATCTGCTGATCTAACGTGTTTAATCTTGAACGAAAACTGACACAAAGTCTCAAAAAGAGGACCATACTTTAGTAGACGTTTTGAGTTGCTTAAAATCCAAGTAAGGGCCTTATTTTCTGCCAGGACATAAATTTCTCTCACCAAATAGCGCTTAAATCGGGACATAGCTTTTACTAGGCTTATAAACTCTATTTCGTATATGCTTCTATGTTTGTCTGCTTGTGATAATTTCTTACTAAAGGAACAAACAGATTGAATCTCCCCGTTACTATTCTCTTGAGACAAACAAGCAGCTATGCTTTTTCCTGATCCGTCTACATTTAAGATAAAACACTTATTTAAATCTGGGGTCTTTAATACAATGTTTTCAACTAATATTTCTTTTAATTTATCTAGAATCATTTGGTGATCTGTACTGCAGACAAATTTATTCTTAGGATATTTCAATTCACTGAGAGGTCCCATTAGTTCTTGAAACTCATGAACAAATTTCGCGTGATAACTGAAAAGACCCAATATCTTCATAAGACATCTCTTATTCCGTGAAGGTGGTATGATTCAATAGCTGAAACTCTAGCCGGGTCGATTTCCATCTGATCTTCGGAAATAATATAACCTAGATAGTTAATCTTTGATTGAAAAAATAAACATTTATTTTATGGTAATATTAAATTCTCGGATTCTTTCTAGTACATTCTTATTATAGTATCATTATGTTGTTCTATAGTATCTGAAAATATAAGAACATCGTCAAAATATGATCTTACACCTTTCCCTTCCAAATCTTCGAGTATCTTGTGCATCACACGTTTAAGAATGTTACTACCAGTTTTAATACCTACTGGGACTCTCGTAAACTGAAAAAGATCCTTAGGAGTAACAATTGTTGTGATGTCACGTGAACTAGAATCCAAAACAATTTGGAAATATGCTTTCTTTAGATCTATTTTCGTATAGAATTGCTTACCTGATAAGCCAGCTAAATATTCCTCAATGTTCGGAGACGGAAAGGGATCATTTACTATCAATTCGTTAGCTTTAACGAAGTTCCCTACAATTCGATAACTATTATCTTTATTCTTCACTAAAAGCAACTACTGGCATAGTTCGAATGGCCAACCTCAATTAGAATACCCTGCCTAACGAATTCGGAAATTTGATCATCAAATTCTTTCTCTTTATTCTTAGGAACAGGGAATGGATATTGCTTAAAAGGTTTGTTTTCAGCTAAATAAAGTTTGCTATACAACCCTTAATACACCCGATTCTATTGGTTATTACATCTGAGTATTGATCCTTAATCGAACCTATGAAAGAATCTATTTTAGGATTCCAAAAACTCCATGATTCTCGAATAGTTTTTCACCTGTATGTATTCTGGGTTTTTCACTGCTCGACGTCCACGTCAGAAGCCTCCGAAGAGCTCGATGGATCACTGTTCTTGACTTTAGAATTCGCTGAAGGAACTGAAACATCGTTCATCTTTTCCTTTTCAATCACAACACTATGCTCGCTCCTATTCTGTTTTTCATTTGCACCATCTATGATGTTTTCTTCGTCTTCTTTTCTTTTGCTTCTTCTTTTTCTTCGAAGTTTTATGTTTTTTAACATTGGGATCCACCTCTGTATGGTTTAAATCTGGAAAAGTCTGATAACTAGGGTCGCACTTCAATTCATCCTTGGCAATGTTTCTATCTTCTATTTCACCCACATTTGTCGAAATCATCGCTAAGTCAACGGAAGATCTACGATGGAAACGATCTTGATCACTATCCACTGACTTATGGGTAATGCAAGAGGTTTCTGGACAAACTTGATTAGTATCTAACATCCGAATTTGTTGGCCCACACTACTACTGTCTCTCGACAACTTTTCCTCAATTAAATTTCGTAGCCCTAGAAGCTGCGAAGAACCAGGAGCATTTATAGTCAATAAATGTTTTTCCAGATGTTGAAGATCGAGATCACATTGTACACCTTTTTCGTTAGGTCGGATTGGATACGAATCTGTCCTAATAAACATAGAAGATATTCCAGTTGATTTAGATGCTAAGTTCTTCCTTCGAAACTTTCCACCAGTCCATCCTTTTTGACTAACCTGTTCACCAGATCTAAATACTTTTCGAAGTAATTCTACAAAATCCCTGCGATAATTCAGTCGCAAACGCTTTCCATTGCAGAGAACCAAAAGATTCTTATCGTAATCAACTACCGCCGACGTTGAACGCAGATATGGCATTCCTAATAAACAGTCGCAAGGAAGATTATCAGTTATTCTAAATATAGCAGATTGGAAAAATCCGGATAACTTTATCACCAACGTCACCTCTTCATCCGTAAGAAAGTTAAGACCAGAAGGCGCATTGATAGTTCTTTCCTCCACCTTACGAACATGTTCTTCCACTTTGCATCTTTTCACTAAGTCTCTGTTAACTAAGTTGAAGCTAGAGCACCCATCAACACAAATATTTATTAATATATCATTTATTTTACCAACGACGAATTTGCCACAAATCCGTCCATTTCCGATGGGACACTATTATTCATTTTTAACCGGAGGAACAAACCGATTCCTATTATTTTTCCCAGAAAATCCTGAAGCATCCGAAACCCTAAAACTATTCTTCATGTGATTTGATTGTACATTAATAAAATTAGAATTCGGATTACTATTACAATTTTCTTCCTTTTTTATTGAAGAACCTATATTCGAACAAGACATTTTTTTCTTGTTTTTATTACACCTCAACAATTTAAAGTATTCTATTTGTTCTCTATTATGCGAAACATATTGTTGGGATATCTCTAACAATTACTGTCTATTAGCTGGACTATAATAGTTTAGCATCCCAAATCACTGATTCGGATTCATACCATTTAATATGATACTTACTAGTTGACTTTCATTTAAACCGAGTTGTAAGATATTCATAGATATCATTACTGATTTAACATAGTCGTTAATTAATTCTGTCAACTCCTGTTTTCTATAGACTTTATCACTTACTAGTGAATACAAAACCGTAGGTGTAATATATCTAGACATAATATTCTTCCAAAACTAAAACCAATCAAAGTTATTACTTAAGGCTGATGTAACTTCCTTTAATATTATACAATCACATTTAGAAAGAAGTACTCAAAGAACCATATTAAATGAATAGCTAGTGTCCATTAATATTTCTTCTATTTTAAATAACCTATCAAAAGTTTGAATGCTATTTCCGCTAATGTTCCTAAAATCTGACAGTTTGTTCTCTAAATATGTTAAAGATTTTTGATGGGTATATTTAATCATCAGCTTGTGTTCTAAATCAACATCTGAATACACATGATCTTGTCTATTAACAGGAAAGTTTAAAACCCTATCACCTTCAGAAATGTTCTGATTCCTATAATTCGGATTACGATCATGAATTCCAAGACTAGGATTTTTAAAACCCACTTTCGGAGACCAACTTACAACATTTGAGAATCTCTTACAATAGTTACATAAGTTAAGATACCTATTTTGAATACCAACTCGTTCTCCTGAGTTACCCACCGACACCATCAAATGACCCCTTTTCATGTGCACTGGCAAAGAAGTACAATTCTGCCGCCAGGTTGAAGTCTTCCTTATGGTGCAGTAGACTGATGATTTGTTTGTTCTCTTACTGGCCACCGGCTCCATCTGTGAAGTACACAACTTCTTGTATGTGTGGTAGGTTCTCTTTTAAAAGCTGCAGGTTTTTCTTCTGAAATGTATACACAGCAGTGGGAGTCAGTTCCTAAGAAATACTGATGACAAATATACTTTTTTGTTCCAGGTTACATAAGCATTGATTATACATGTCAACTTATTAGTATGATATGTCCTTTATCCTGAACATACGTGTTGTAATAATAGATGTATATTACACGTACTATTCGATTATGTTTTTCATTATCTAAACATAGTTATATTGCACCTTAATAACTCGGACAACACTATCAAGGAAGAAATTATATTTGTTCTGCAAAGTGATATGCCACAGCAGGCTATTTTCTCACATGCCAACATTTTTTCTCCATGCCCTTTTTGCAGTATGGCCCCCAATTATAACCGATATTGACAACATTAATAACTCATTAGCACTTTGCGTGATCATATGATCACAGTGGTTGGAACTTATTAAAACAAGTCTTGTGTAACTTGGTGTAATTGGCTTCTTTACATCATATGCATTGCCTACTAGGAGAACGTTCTGCTAACACAATTTAAACAAAACAAGTTCAATATTGCAGCTTGAATGCAAATAGATGCACATTTGTTGGCATTGCATTAAAAATAGCATAGAAGCGGCATTGTCCTCACAGTAGATATTAAAAGGTATTCTTATATTTTATCCTTTGAAGTTATTTTGTGCTTGGTTATTTTAGAGATTCCAAATGTTGTAACAGATTACATATGAGTCATCTGAAAATATTTGGGGCATGGTTAATCAAGTTTCGTATGAACACGCAAGGCATTTAAATATATGTTTTTCTCTCTTACGTATGTACGTAAAAATGTCGATAGTACAGTAAACTTTTGCAGATAAATAAATTTAGAACAGTTTGTACATGCTTTCATTTCATTTGTTTTATTCTTTTCACTTCATTATTATTATTATTATTATTATTATTATTATTATTATTATTATTATTATTATTATTATTATTATTATTATTATTATTATTATTATTAAAATTATTATTATTATATGACTTTTGTTACTACTGTTACTGCTTTTTTTGCGTTGATTAGAGAGGCCTTTTACTTCAACAAATCCTTGATATTTTGGAATCGAATGACGTACAAGACATAAAAGTTATATATCTTGAACCCCCCGAAACATAACATATTTTCGGATGAAGATTCAGGTGAATCGACAACTTTACAGGTCGCCAATTTACCAATCTTGCTGAAGTTGATTTCCCAGATGATACTGGACGTGGTGAACATGAATTGACAACAATGTGGTCACAACTGCGTCTATATGTCACGGGGCTCAGTCTGTTTACAATGTTGAGCGATATTTCCAGAGTGAAAAGAAGAAAACACGCGTAAATCGCCTATATTTATTAGAAGAATACAAGCACATGGAAGATACTGATCAAATAGCGCGTAATATCTCATCGCATTGGAATCGGGCCCAAATGGTTGTGGTGGGCACTTTTCACTTGCATGATTGATGTACCGGTGCGAAATACATGGCTTCTGTTGAGCAGAAATAGGATAAACATCCGACGTTTATAATTTTGAACTTATCTGCAGAAATATAAAGCCGTTCCCTTAGGTGCAGGAAGTCCAGCTATTTCTAAGTTGAGCAGTGAGCAATGCTGTGTAAGTGGTTACGTTCATTTTGATGAGAGAGACAACTTAGAGTTTCGCTCTAATCGTAAACGTTGTGCATATACCCTGTGTTCAAGCACAAGCCTTGCGAAATGGTTCAAATGTAATGAGGGCTTCTACGTACACTGACTGTTTCTTTAAAAAATTCCATAAAGTCAATGTGCATCCAAGGGTGGGGCCTGGTCCCCCATGTCACAGGAAAATATATACTTAATATAGCCCACAACTTATATTCAATACCAGACATAATGTAGCACCCCCTAGAAATTTTTTCTTGTCCCGCTGAGAAAGTCCCATTGATAATGGAATTCTTAACCTACAACTCCAGAATCCCAATACTTTGCTTATTTTGTCTTCTAGATTGTAACAGTTTTATGACAATAAACATTTTTTCTTTTACGTATGTGTGAATAATTTAACAGAACATCCTTATACTCATGCTATCCGAAGGTTCTTATTTAAACGCCTAGCGTGTTCATATAATCACGGGGTCCCCAACGAAACAGCTTACGTCACGAATTTAAAATTTCTCATACATGGTGTTTACACCTAAATAAACCAAAATTAGCAGTTTCACCAAAATTGAAAACAAAAAAATTCCGGCGTTAATGGGTTAAGTCACAATAACACCCATACACAGGAAGGGGTTACATACCACCAGTTGAAATTTGCTCCGTTGTTCTGAGGGAGGTCCACGTTTGTCAGTCGCAAAATAAATTATTTGTTCTTCCCCTTTTACTCCTCAAAGATGAAATAACTTGGGTCATTTTTTGGGTGAATGGCATTTACCTCTGACCCGCCATTGTGATGGCAACATTCGTGATATTCGTTTCTTACATTTTTTGTTCCGTGTATTTTATGTGTGCTCTGACAAAGTTTCATCTTCCTCATATTCAACAAAGTGTAACTACAAACATTTTATATATGCATGTTTGAATCATTTTTTTTCGGTGTTCATTGGCCTCTACATTGAAAACGGTAAACCATCAGCATCTGTAACTTTATACTTCAACATCTCTCGTGATACCTCATAACATAGCAAAACACGATCAAAATTGAAGATGCTGAAACCACATCATTTTTGAATATTGGCTGATTTCGCTTGGAATGCATCCTATATAATAATGCGGAGTAGTTAGGTAGAGAGTAAAATATTATATAGTACACTTACAGTAAAACAATCTATTAAGAAATTATTTTTTAACAATTTAAAAGAGTCATTATCCATATAAAATTACTGAATTTTCTACACTATTGTTTAAATTTATATTCCGGCTACTCCATTGATTCGTATTCATCTGAACCGCGTCGATGTTAAATGATATCTTACGAAAATTATTAACAATATTTAGTTTCATGTTAGTTTCTCACATCAGGTATTAATGTTATTTCGCCTTGCTACTATTGCTAAAAACTTCTATCACATATTAATATATTTTTCAGAAAAAAAAGTTTGTTGCGCATTCAGACATCAGGTCTGTTGAGCGGTAACTTGTTGCATCTGAGAGAGCAGCTTGAAAATATATCTTTTTTAATCTGAATGTTCATGGTCTTTCCACTCAGTTGCTTCAGTCGCGTATGGTTATCCGGTTGGAGTGTGAGAATTATATATCAGTGTACTTCGTTCTAAAGTTCGACGTACATCCTGATATGTAGCTGTGTGAGTCCTATGGTTTTCCTTATAGAGAACAAGAAGGAAAAACGATTTTAAAACTTTGAAATGTTTTAAAATTCAACACATTTTTTTCAAACGAAATGTTACTTTGGTCATTCCTTGTCTCTTGACATCCGTCCAAGATTTCATTTTGTTCATCGATCATAATTTATTTTTGCTATATTTCCACTCATTGCTTCAGTTTCTTCATTTTCATGATAATATATGTAACTGATGTCATCTCTTAGCTCTACTTAATTCCTTTCCTACCTCCACTAGTGATTCCTAGCATACACTTGTCCGCACTTCGTTGTTTACTCTCCAGACCATGAATGTCTAATTTTTTAGTATTCAGTTTCCAATCTATATGTTAAAGTGCGTACGTACATAGATAATTTTACGCTTTACACATATTGCCATCTGATTTTTGAATATCCTGCTCAATGTGCTCCAGCCTAACTTAACACATCGGTTAATTTTTCTTTTAATGTTTCATCCACGGATATAGCCAGTTCTCTCTCTCTCACGCACACACACACACACACACACACACACATATATATATATATATATATATATATATATATATATATATATATATATATATATATATATATATATATATATATAACGTTTCATGATTGTGCTCTGTCCATGGCCATGGAGAAAGTGACGATGACCATGGACGAAAATTTGAAATAAAGAAAGTAGGAGAAAACAGATTAACCCCAACGAAACGTGTAGTAGTAAGGATGTATATTCTTTGATTTATCCACACATCATTATCTTTACACACAAATTAATAAAATGGAGTGTAACCTATTGGTTACTAAGTTGAATCCCTCTCTAGCTGCTCAATTTAATAAATCGTACTAATTGTTCCTAGACAAGTTTGTTCTGAGTAAACGCTACATTAAGGATGATTTTAGAAAATAGACGGTATATTCAAGACATCAAAGATGACTTGTTTCATTTTTAAGCAGTCTCGTCTCCTGTCGATAATTCAAGACAAGAAGCGATTGTGTCTGCTCCAGTTGAACTCTACACTGCAAATCCCATGCACACATTTGTGATACTAAGTGGGTTTAAACATGTACTTTAAAACGATGTTAATATTTCTATATCACTAACTTACTGGTTCTGTTTAATATACATTTTGAGCCATTAAATAACACATACTCCGTCCTTTTGTTAAATCCATTTATTTATTTTATTTATTTGTTGCCCCTGACAACCACATATCCAACATCTTATTATTTAAAAAACTTGAATATCTTTATACATTAACATTATAATTAACATATATCTTTTCTTTTCTTCTTCTAATAGTACAAACAGCCAGCCAGCCTAGTACATATTTAAAATATCTTATAACCCAAAATTACAATAGAACACATATTTACAATACAAATATACAACGTACCGGTGCATATTATAGCGCCCGACGGACTTTTCTTTTTATTCATTAACTCCATAAAAAGGAAAAGAATTGTGGGCCATTTGATTTTACATATTAATCACTTGAGTTTTTCGAATGCACCTCGTATACTTGAAACTTACAATTCATATAAATATACACATATATCTAACTTCATAACAATATTGTTATAATATTTATTATCATATCTATTTTAAACTTTATCATCATCTTCATTTATTTCTATGTTTCAACGACACTAAGGCTCATTCGAAATTTGATTTACAAGCTATCTGATTTTTAAGTCCTTTTTCGGGTTTGTTAAATGCTTGTTACAATTCAATAAATATTTATTTGGGCATCATGAAGAAGGTTTTGAGAAAGACGTATGTGATATTCACATAGTTGATAGTTGTTCATCAACGTAAAAATGATCAAATATAAGACATAGTTAAACAAAATATATATAAAGATTAAAATATCGATAATAATCAGAACAAAACATAATAATTAACATCTTAAAATAATAAAACTCAAATAAGGTATGAATAATAATCAAAGTCATAACGGTATTTAAAGCAAAGTCAATTGAATACGGTCTTATCAGACATTGGAAACCCAGCCTAAGTTACATGGCCAACAAATTCAGTCAGCTATACGGAAAGTCACAAACAGAAACACAGCATTGCACGTTATTCACTTCCACAGTTCTTCGTTTCTTACCTTTCCTACCATAATTTCTGCCATCTACGCAGCGTTCCTGACAAATCATATTATTTCTGTTATGATTAGATTGAATTGTATTACTGGTGAAATTAAGTTCAGTTCTTCTTCGTTTCACTGGTGTCGAAGCGTCGTGTCTGTTAACATATCGGTACCTATTCTTTCCACAATGTTCAGGGTACTTTGTCCTACCACGGGTTCTGTTTCTTCTATGATTAGATTCGGTTACACCGCCGGTACACGTAAATCCGACATCATCTTGTACATTGAAATTTTCAAAATTTTGCAACGTCACACTTGAATGACTGAAATCAACGCACTGCATTACGTTCTCCGAAAACACCATTGGACAATTCACCAACATCATTCTGGTCTGTTCGTTGAATACACAATTCAGCACCTCCAATTCGGTTGAACAATCACCACAAGCTTGGTGGAAACGCACGATTTCTTTCTGAATTTCACAAATACTGGAATCGACTTTCTTCCTGCTACGTGACCCATCGTCGTATACATATCACCAAACGGTTCTATTACCATTATCTCATTTCCAAAATTAATATCATGTTGAATATATCGTGAATACAATCGATCAATAGCGTTCATTAAACGAAAATGATCATAACTTTTCGCACATTGACACATACCAAAATATTCATTACACACAACATCAGCAAGACAATTAGAAACAATCGAACGAAGAGAAAAGTTAGGATAATCTGCTCCAATCAGTACGGCAGTACGCTTATACGAACCTTCAGCTAATCCCATCCAAACATTCAAATCAATAATATAATATTTCTTCATCGATGTAAATTTAGGATCTGTAAAACCTACAAGTTCATTTTACGAAGTTTCTATAATATCAACAGGGTCCTGAACTTCTGTGTATATCTGTACTACATTGCCGATTTCTTTGTCATAATGGTCGAATTTGGCTACAATTTGTTGATTCATTTGTTGTAGTTTTTGTTGAATGCGACCATTATGTTGCTGGAACTGTTCTAGCCTTTCGTCGAAATGCTGATCTTGTTGATTCACCCTCTGGTCCAGTTTTCCAATTGCGAATTCACCTTTTCGAACTGGTCCTGAATCTTCTCAAATTGCTCATCACTACGTCTAGCTTGATCTTTGATTTGCTGTGATTGGTCTTTGAGTTGCCGTGATATTTCTTTTAAAGCTTCCAACATGTTGTCGGATGAATTTATTACTTGGTTGTCAGTCGTTCCACTATCAGGAACATTTATATTGTTCCTATATACAATTCGGCCGCTTCTGAATAAAGTACAATTAATATATGGTTCAATTTTGATAGTCTTTTACTATACTTCGAAAACGATACTATTGCTTTCCCTTTCCACTCTCGAGTTTCCGGCACTATATACAACGATGTTAATATATCTATATCACTAATTTACTGGTTCTCTTTAATATAAATTTTGAGCCACTAAATTACACATACTCCGTCCTTTTGTTAAATCCATTTATTTATTTTATTTATTTGTTGCCCCTGACAACCATATCAAAATCTTATTATTTCAAACACTTGAATATCTTTATACATTAACATTATAATTAACATATATCTTTTCTTTTTCTTCTTCTAATAGTACAAACAGCCAGCCAGCTTAGTACATATTTAAAATATTTTACAACCCAAAATTACAAGAGAATACAGATGTACAATACAAATATACACCGTTGTAACTTAATAGTCGCATAGCAATGGGGAGTCAGCGACTGACCCCAGACAATATTTTCAACAATAGGCCTATCGCTGTTCATTGTTGCAACTCTCCTTTGTCCATTTCAGAGATTTATTTGAATGTATATTGCACCCGATAACAACCATATCGGTTGCGCCGGTCTAATCAGTGTTGCCAAACTATCAATAAATTTGCTCATATTTTTTCTCTGGCCACGTAATTCTTTTCATGAATTAGGAGCTACGAATTTACTATCTGAGTGAATTTTATTGTAGGCTATACGTATTGTTGTTTTCAGTGTATTCGTACATGTGCTTATTTGTGTGCATGCTTACAAGTATGGGTATGCGCATACGTTATACAGCACCTGCATTTATTGTATTGTGTTGAACTGTTCAGTTGATGGTAGCATTTCAAGAAGTACAGTATAGTTTTGCTACATTGCAAATTTATAATTGAAAGTTACTTGTAATGATAAATATCAACTGTAAAGGTGTATAATGTCCAAAAGACAAAGACTAGTTTCAGACAGTGCGATAGTTCATTTATAAGATTCTGACAATGAAAAGATTGACGAAGATGTGTTTGATAGTTGCGATAGTGAAACAGACGTTTTAGGGCTACAGGTGCTAATGAAACACATGATATTAGGGCTACTGATACTAATGAGTGTGAGTTATCAGAAGATGATACAGGAAATAGTGAATCAGAACGGCAAGAGAAAAACATTGGAAATGTTCAGCCGACGGGAAGACGTCCACTACCTCACGTCAAAATAGATCAGCCATGTAATGATATGAAATCTAATTCATAAAAGGAATGGAAAGCACAAAGACGTCACACTGCAAATGTTGTGGATAAGTACCTGATCCTAAACAAGGAGTAGACCCTGTGAGTCCACAATACTCATTTTTCACATATTTCGACGATGATGTCCTAGACATGGTCATAACCCACTCAAACAAAAACTGTCAAGTATAAAACAGACAATAGTCGATTCGTTCATTCAAAAACCAAAACCATTTGAGAAGGAAGATATTTTCGGTCTACTTGGTATTCTACTGAAATGTGGTGTTCACCACCAGAACAAACATGCAACTTCAAAGCTTTTCAGAAAGAGACTTTTCCGATTTAAAGAACAACACTTTCCTAACACAGAATGCTCCTGTAACTGAAATGTCTACGTTTCGACGACGCCACCACATGCAAAGTGCGAAGACAACAGGACAAATTTGCTCCCATCAGAGAACTGTGGAACATTGTTGTGAACAAATTTCCAACATTATACAATCCTGGTGAGTCAGTCACAGTAGACGAAGAACTGATTACTTTTCATGGCCGTTGTCTATTTAGAGTATACATCTCCACAAAGCCCAGGAAATACGAAATTGAAGTGAACCTCATATGCGATTCAATATCCAATTATTGTTTTGCTGATGAACCTTAGACAGGAAAAGTCGAAAGCCAACAAAGATTTCAATAGTGGTCCCGAAATAGTAAAGAGATTGGTCAGGAATGGACAATTGGACCAATCTGGAAGAAAAGTTACCATCTATCGGAAACTCATGACAGTCCCACTCTCAACTGAACTGCTCAGCAAGAGAATAACAGTGGTGGATACAGCGGAGGAAAAAAAGCTTTGCCGGGAAAAGTTCGTTTTGCTTTTAGTGAGGACACTACTTTGGTTATCTCCGTGCCGAAAAAAGGAAAGGTAGTTACTGTGCTTTCGACGCAACACCATGACACGAAAGTATCAGGTGATAAGCCCGACATAATTTTCTTCTATAATTCTACGAAAGCAGGTGTGGATGCACATGACAAGTGCATAAGATATTATTCTTGTAGTCTTGAAACCCGATGTTGGCCCATGGCTGTATTTTGGAACCTTGTGGACATTGTAACCCCATACTCGTCAAGCCAACAACCAATGTAAAGGAAAACACCCAAAGAAGAATTCAGGGAGGAAGTTTTATTTGAAACAACTTGCTCGAGAACTGTGTCGTATAAATATACGAAGGCGCGCGGCAAATGCAGCAAGTCTGCACAGGAAGTACTGTGGGTATTAGTGCAATCAAGCTCATGGTGCGATCAGCAGAGAGAGAGTACAGACACAGTCCCGTTCCTGGAAAAGAAATGCAATATTCAACATTCCGAAGAAATAACGATGTTACTTGTGTCCTAGAAATACAAACAGAAAATACATGAAGAAATGAAATTTTGCAACAAATACATATGCCCTTCACATACCTAAAAGGAAGAGCAGATGATGGAAAGAATCTGTATGCAGTGTAGTGCTAAGTAAGTACAAAACGTGCTAGGAAACATACGAAAAAAGCATTGTGTTGTAAAATGTTCCAGACGAAATAAATTTAGCTTACTTTAGATTACTTTATAAAGTCTGTCTTGCCTTAGAGTTGTTTATTCTACAATGTTAGTTTATGTTACTTTAGGCCAATTTCATAAACTGTGTATGATTTTTAGTATTTTGTTTTTTCGAAAAAGACAAGTGACATCATAGTACGCTATTTGGCGTCATAATGAGTCCAGTTCTTGATTTTACATTTTGTTTTAAAGCTTGTAGTGCCAGCAAACATTTTTAAATGTGTTTTTAAAAGTATATAAATGAAAGAATGGTGCGTTAATGACATCTCTCATTGGTATATATAAACGTTAAATTTCATTGGTAAGCGAATGTTACAAATATCCTGAGTGTTGCCAAACATATTTACATTCATTTTCCTATTCAAATGTACAAAAATATATTGGGGTCATTGACTGACTTCCCCATTGCTAAGTACTGTATCTAAGTATTGTATTACTGTAAAATTAGCATTGGTATGCGACTGTTAACTTGCTTCAGGGCTGCCACTATTCAGCTCAGAAACCCTGAAAGTTATGCTTTAGGTATTAATATAGAACAGTTTTAATTGTTTTTATAAGTTCTATTCTTCCTCCACCACGAGGGGCGTTAGTTAGTCTTCTCGGCAATGGAAGTTGAATCTCTGCTTAGAGTTGAATCTCTGCTTAAGTATCTGTTATCAATCAACACAGGGACTCCGAAAACTATGGATGGATTTGACATTAATATAATCGATTTCCGGCTTTATGAAGCAGTTTGATAATCCCGGAAACTAGAAATCGATTATGTACCTCGATAGATCCGTCAGAAATCTTGATAAACTTAGACATTTCATTTTTCACCATTTCTCACTCCACATGCAGGTGAAGACGGGATTTGAACTTTATGTATGCAATACACTTCCATACTGCATGTATTAAATGCTTTTTGGTTCTCTAATTTCGGTTTCATACACTGTCAGAATAGATCATTTCACTGCAGTAACTACGTATAATTTACTTATTTTGAAGCCATCGTAAACATCTAACTACAACATATCATTTTAATCAACTGTCTCCTTTTCTACATATATTAACACATCATATTACTAAAAGAATGCATAATTGCCTAACTTCAAGTTCACGTCTTCATTCATATTGTAATGATCAAATTAACATCGTAGCATGGACTTTAAGGAACTATTTACTTCAATCTGCTAATGACTTCATTTTGAGCAATAAGCCGGCAAATCGACGTTTTAAAAACATAACGCAATTTATTGTATCATGAAACTAAGAACCAGTTATCGATGGAATAGAATGTGATATTATGATAAGGTTCTTTACCATAGATATTTATTGTATGAATATTTAATCAATATTTTGTTTCAGTGAGGAATAGGTCCCTTGTATAAACCATAATACTTTAAGGATGTTAATTTACTGTTTGCAACCAGCCCATTATAACCATTTTAAATAATAGCTTTGAAATTTGAGGCACATTAAAATTGTAAAGTTGTGTTAATTCTTGTAATCAGCGCCTTGTCTATATATCGATCAATGAGATTTTAATTATCGAACATTACGTATTATGTATTGAGCAGCGAGGTTTAAATATCGTCAGAATATTTTATTTTTAACAAGTTTACTTTAGGGGTAACATGGATATAGTTGCATTGTAAACACATTACAAAAATTCTAAAATATAATCTAAGATGACGGTTGCAAAGATAAATACATGAAAATGTTCAAAACTAAAAAATATTTGTTTCATTTACCAGTTTTCAGCAAGGAGAGGAGCTTGTCTTATGTTAATCTTTTCCGTTCCCTTTTTTTCTTTTTGAGTTGTTTGCGGTATTCCTCGGAAGATATTGCATGCGTTTTCTTCAACCTAAGATGAAGAAGTTTCTCCGAAGCTTCTGGAATTTTGACAAACTCTTTGAAAGTATCATCACTGCTACTTGAGAAAGGCGAGCATGTTAACAGCGAAGCGATCTCATCTTTAAGCAATAATTTTGGCTTGTGAATAACTTTGGATTTACCTCACTTTTTGAAGTGACGGAACCTGGAAGGTTCTTCTAGGGTGAAGGTGCATACACCTCTAAGCGTTTATTATTCTATTTGAATTCACGATTATCACTATCTTCTCTGCATTTCTTCTTCTGATTTTGAGCCTCTTGTTGTTTAGTTCTGATCAGCCAATTATGGTTCATGTGTCGCACCGTACAGGTTCTCTTAAAACTTTCCAACAATTGTCAAAATCTGGATCACATTAACTCTGTTCCTCTTCATCACGTCTTAGTTTGCCATGGAATATAATAAGAACACGAGGAGGTAGAAATTCATTCAGATCATCAAGCACGAACTTCAGTTTCTCTGGTTACCCTCTTGCTGTTGCTTTCCCATCGGGTTCTTCAGGATATCAGTGATGTTGAATGTTCACCATCCATTCACAATGTCCGTTTTCTTCTTGTGAGTTTAGGAGCGGCTTCCGTCTAAGAGCAATTTCAATCTTCTATCGCCCAAAAAATTTATCATTTAAAGTTATTAGGTGAAACTGAAATGTTTTCGATGTTTGTCTTTGGGCCATCATACCGGACCTCAGCTGCTGAACAGCTTCAGTCAAGGCAGATAACAATTACTGGCACCGTTTTTCTTTGAAGGCTTGGTTCTGGTTTTGGGGACACCTTCCCTGATGGGGCTTTTAATCTTGTCCATTGTTAAGTTCTGAGCAGTAGTTAAAGAAACTCAAAAAAATGTAAAAATATTATTTTTGTTATTAACTTCTACTACGTTTTGTATTCTATACACTGAGGAGGAGGACAACCTGTGGATAAAAGTATGAAATAATGCGATCAGCACGACATAAGACCTCGATTAAATTGGCTCTGTATGACGATACTTTACGAAGGCGGTAAATCTAATTATTTTTGTAACAGTGTTAAACCATGAATTACCAGATACAAGCTGGATGCCTTAAAATGCAGTGCAAAATATGGTTTTAACTGCAAAATAAATCAATAACTTAGTTAAGTTAATATTTAAATCAGCAATTGCCCTTTGAATTACAATAATGTTTGATACAAATGAACACTTTTCCTTAAAGAAATCTCTTTTATCGAAAGGCATTTCGATATCATGACATGAGTTTCGAATATCGAACATTATTTCCTTTTCGCTTCAAATAAGATGACAGCTGAAATATAACATTATAACAATTAAATACACATAAATTGAAATTAAGGCTTTGCAACATTGAAAGGATATTTATGATGTCACCATCACACAAGAGAAAAAAGATTAATTGTGCGGCTCGGCGCCTTACATAAATTTAGTGATTTCTCCAATCTCTAGCCAAAACCACCAACTGCGAAACTCTCCCGCGTTCGCTAATATCAAAACGTATCAACCAATTGATTTTCATAAGCTTTGGAAGGGTGTGTTGACAAATTTCAGATAGTGCTCAACATTTCGGTGTTACTATTTGTTAACGAAATGACAAAGGTGTTCATTATTTACTGCCTAGAGAGAGAGAGAGAGAGAGAGGAAGGGGTAGAATGTACACCTTTCTTACTTGGGGTTCCTGGTCCGATTCCACGTTGAGTCAAGTGAACTTTGTGGTGAATAATCTCCGTGTGCTTGGGTTTCTTCCGGGATTTCCCGTTTCCTCCCAGTTTCTACTTAAACCATTTCACTCATTTCTCATCATCACCGTCTCCTTTACGCTAACCGGCATAATCGTGGGACATAAAACTCAAAAATGCCAATTATATATATATATATATATATATATATATATATATATATATATATATATATATATATATATATATATATATATTTGTATACCTTTCGAGTCCTGGTCTAGAGACTCAAATTGTACTATGTGGAAACGTCGCAAATACAGAATCAGCGATTAGATCTAACAATCTAACAAAATGTAGTATCGATTCTTTCCATATGACAGCTAAAGCAAATATTGGTTTGCACTAACATCACTTGATATTGTATGACTTAATAGATTATTTGTGTAGTTAATTTACTCAATCTAATTTGGTAATATAGTATTTTTGATTTATATATTGCATGCTAATTTAGATTTAGAATATCTATAAATGGAATTGGAATTGATATATATTTATTTGATCATAAATGACTGCTTAACAAAACAATTCATTACTACTGTTGCAGATATATTCAATATAAACCTTGATTAAGTAGATAAGCATGTAATTAAGTAAATAAGTGATTTAGTAATTTAGTGCACTAAAGGAATGTCTCCAGTCTAAAAAGAATAATAAAGAAGAAACTTTAGAAAATTACCAAAAGACCTGAAGCATGTGGTCCTTGATGGGCCTATCAGGAGACCTCCATGAGAATATTTGTAAATGCATTCTCAACAAGACAAATTCAACTTAATAAAAAGGTAAACTTACACACAAATCTTCGTACTGAGCAAATTCTCGTTTAAATATATTTAAGCCAATAGCCCTTCCCGTTTTCTTTTCATTTCCTGACTGGAAATGTTGAGTAGTATTTATATGTATCTGAACAATACTTTCTCTGGCTTATTAAACATTAACAACTCAGACGTCACACATCCTTGTAGACTATTTTGGAGTTCTTTATGCATTTGAAAGATTCCATATTTTAACATTAAACCAGTTTTGTAGTTCTGAGTTCCTGTACATACTTATACAAAAGTTTTTAATCCTTAAATGATTCAATAAAAATTTTAATATTTTATAGATATTATATGCGATGTTAACGATAGTCAACACATAGCCCTATTTCGTTTTGAAGTTCTTTTATTTGTATAAGTCATTTATCAAATTACGAAGAGAATGACATTTTAATGTTTCATAGATTACATGCACTATGGTTGGTGTCTATGTAATAAAGTTTTGCTATATAATATTTGGTAGATGTGAAGAAAGCACTGATATCACTTTCACTGTAAGGAAACATTAACACAAATGTTTGTAAACAAAAGGACATGATCAACATCAAGCGGCATTGATGATAGTTTTCTGAACTCGAGAAAGTTCGTTAACAATCCTCGATGACGTCATGTCGGCAACGGTAGCTGGAGAATATAACGGCGAGAGTTGTGGACTGAAGAATGAACATCTGTTAAGTTGAAGATGAAGATGATGATAACGCACTAAGCATTTATTGGAGAACGTTTCTGTGAATCTAAGAACGTCTGGTCTTACGGAACGTCTTCCACGAATCACGTTGAAAAGTTTCTGGCCAGAGGCGTCGACTTAGGCGATGGAGAAAACATCAGGCTGCAACATGCCTTCTAAAGTGATCAATCTCGAAAAATGACTGCGATGAACGATGTGTAGTGGTGACTGTTGGACATCCACGTGATGCAAAGAATCGAAGTCTGGACCCTGATTGCTGGAAACATGTCTTTGGCTGGAGAAACAGCGATAATAAATGGACTAGGTTGGAAAAACTGCTCGAGTTCATTTATACTCTCCTTGCTGCTATCTGCCAGGAACAGTGATGCTGAGTTGGTAATGATGCGAAGAAGCATGAAAAGCGAGATGACTAATCGGAAGCTCGACATGTTTCGAAGCAGATGATGAAGTTACTGCATTAGTCTTGGGCTGCAGGTGATGCTGGATGCAGTAATCGCGAAACTGGAACAGCGCCTGAAAGGAGCACCTTCTTACTGGAACAGTTGGGCAATCCTTTGACTAGTGAGAAGAATATATCCTTCTTGCTCAGACCATCTGGAGCAATTCTGGAAATGGATTGATGGCATCTCTTGCTGCAAGGGCTCTGGGATGTGCCACTGGAAATGTCATGGAGTTGTCTGGAATCTGGAACTGAAACTGAAGCTGGAATTACCATACTCTGGACTACATTGTTGTCATAAGGCGTCAGGCGTCATGGACATCTCGCCTAAGAAGTGTTCATCTCAGGTCGAAACGGTATCCCCAGGAAGGCTAGTTTGTAGCTTCTCATTTTGGCACTCATAACCAGAGATGGTCATCCTCCCTCATTTTGCCCTCATGAGGGCCGCCCTCACCCTTACCTCACCCTCATTTTAGTAGTTGAGGGTGAGGGCGTTGGAGGGTGAGGGCGATAAAGTAATTGAGGGTGAGTGTGAGGGAGGGTGAGTGTGAGGGCGTCAATGGAGGGTGAGTGTGAGGGAGAGTGAGTGTGAGGGCGTCAATGGAGGGTGAGTGTGAGGGAGGGTGAGTGTGAGGGAGGGTGAGTGGAGGGCGTCAATGGAGGGTGAGTGGAGGGCGTCAATGGAGGGTGAGTGTGATGGAGGGTGAGGGTGTCAGTTGAGGGTGAGTGTGAGGGAGGTGAGGGTGAGGGTAAGGGTTCATAAAATTAATTATCTTGCAATTCTTCATTTCTGGAATATATGTTAGCAAACGTAATGTAGTTTTTTTTCTTATAATTAATCGTCGTTCACAGAAAATTGTCATATCAATATTCTATCAGTTTCATACGCTTTTCATGCGCGAAGACAAGATGTTTCTCATAGCTTTATTACTTTTCTATATTTATATATTTTCACTTTATAGAAACAATAATTACGAAAGATATAAAAATATCTACTGCAAGTTTTTGGCTTCCGAAAATTTCAAATTTTAACGAAAGTAACTCATTAAAAATACTAGAAGTTCTCAGGAAATGATGTTTTTTTTTTTCATATATTCGTTCAGAAGAGAAACTAAAAATATTCATATATTAATTCATTCTGAAATTGTAATTAAGAAAAAGCTTTATTTCTTCTTCTAAGAGAAAAATATATATATAAGAAAAGTACAAAGCTGCAAGCCGCAATAAATAACTTTATATTTAATTATCAAATAAAAAGATATTTTCTGCTTTTGGCTATATACCTATTTTTAGACTTCGAAACTACGATATGCATATGAAAGGGAAGTCTTACAGAACGGCTGTGTTCGTCTGTGGGTCTGTCTGTCAACAGGTATCACATCAAAATCGGTAAGAGCTATTGACAAGCGGTTTTCGTGAATAGATCCAGTATCCCAATAATAGTTTGCATCTCCTTCAACAACCTCCTACTTAACAGGTACCCTCAAATCACCTTGGCAGTCAATCTGTTAAACCAGAAGTGGTAGAAATCGAAAGTTTCCGGTTTCAAATTAAAGACCACGAGTAAAAAACGGCAATGGCGATCGGTAAACGGTTTTCGGAAATAGGTGGATATGAAAGGAACCACCTTAACTCCTGCATTTCTACTAAAACTGGAAGTGGTAGAATCCACTACTACTTCAGGTTTCAATATTTATTTTCATAAACTTAAAAGGGTAAGAGCTATCGACAAACGGTTTTCGGGAATCAATTCTGCATTGCCAGAATAGGTTCCATCTCTTTCAACAATCTTACTTAAACGGGAAGTGGTAGAAGTCGACCATATCTGGTTTCAACAAACATATTCATAACTCATAAACGAATATAAAACATAGCTAGCGATAAAGAGTTTTCAGAAATCGATTTAATTCTTAAGGGGACAAACCACCTGTACTCCTGTATTTCCACTAAAATCGGAAGTGGTATAAATTCACTACTACTTCTGGTTTAATATTGATATTCCTAGAACTAAAACGGTAACTGCTATCGACAAGCGGTTTTCGGGAATCGATTCAGCATCCCAAGAATAGGTTCCATCTCTTTCACCAATCTTCGAGTTAAACCAGAAGCTATGTTGAACCACTTCTGGTTTCAACAATATTGGTCATAACTCAAAAACCGTAAGAGCTATTGAGAAACGGTTTTCAGGAAACGATTCGTGGTTTCAATAATAGGTCCCATCTCCTTCGACAACCTAATATTTAAACCGTAAGTGGTAGAAATCAACTACTTCAGGTTTCTACTATTTCCAGTTCTACTAGTTTGGAAGTTTACCGTAGTTTCATACTGTAGAACGATACTCGCTTGTTCTATCATATAATTCTTGTGTTATCAAATACTAGGTTTATAACCAGGTACTCAGTAATATTTATATATTTTCCCATTACAGTACCTAGAAAGTTGGAAGATTATAATTTGCTGTAATATCATATTTCTATTCATGGATTCAATCAATATCATGGCTTAATATGGAGTTAATACTTGATAGTGAATATTTGTTTAGAATGGAAAATTTTCAGAAATGGGAAGTTTTAAGCGGAAAATTTTTCACTTCACATCACTAGTTGCAGGGATGGTTTCAGTAGAGTAATTGTTAATATCTACATTTAATGGACGGAACAATGTAAAGGAGATTCTTTCTTCTAGCGTAGAAAATATTTTATTTGTAGCTGTACTTTATTTGAAGGAGCGCCAAGTGAACTTTATGGTGGACAAACACCGTATGCGGTGGTTTTATCGGGGTTCTTCCGTTCCCTCCCACTTTCTTCATTCCTCCATTTGATTCATTTCTCATCATCATCGTCTCTCTTAGCTTCGGAGCATAATCATGGGACGTTAAACTGAATATTTCACTTTATTTTATTTGAAGGAGAACATCTTTGGGTTATCCGGGTTCGATTCCGTACCGGACATAAGTTCCGCGATAGGGAGAAAACCTCAATTAAATATAAAACATAATTGTATTTATAATGATTTACATATACAATTATAGTCCTAAATTTACACAGTTCAACTTTTTTATTATTATTAAATTAAATATTTCCCTTTGTCTTTCGTGACTGGTGGCTTGTTGGCAGTGGCGTTACTAGGTCTAATTTGGGGTGTTCAAGCCTCCCCAATTTCTTACAAGCCCAGCTAAATTTCACTATGTTACATACTTTTAGAAAAGAGGATACTAAGAAAATCTACCGAATTTGCACCCAAATGCAACAGAAGTTGCACACACACCTTAAAATTCAGCATCTTCACAGAGTAATTAATCTTTGATTATTAATATTATGTTACTATATGAATGGCCCCCTTAAAATATGAACTATTTCACAGGGCAAATTTTAAATAGGTGACTTTTAAAGTTTGATTACTTTATAAGGTAATTAATATTTTCTTTTTTTACTGTATTCTAATATTATTACGTGCAAATAGGGATGCGCACGAGACAAGATTAGAGGTTGTCTCGCCTCGAAAATATGTTGTGTAAAGTGATGCCTCTTTATCTTTTTCTGTTGGAAGAACCCTGTCTCGTCTCGAATCTTGTCGAGTTATTTTGAGAAACAATAGCTTTAATTTAATAAAGAATGAAACAAACATAACTATGTTGCTAAAAATGTGCAAGACTGAAATAGTAACCACAATTCTTTTGCCCCAAATGCTCGCAAATTGTGTTATGTTCTTGATTAAAGATAAACCTAAAATACCAAAACAATGGAATTTTGGAGTGTTGGGTACCTTGGCCGCAAAATGGTTTTTCAGTCCCTTTTTTAAAAATCCTAGTTACGCCACTACTTGTTGGATGCAAACAGTCAATGATCGTACAGATCACGCCCATACCCATGGGGCCTGAGCTTCCCTGAAATTATGAGTTTGCTTGAGAATGAATTTCGTAATGAAGAGTAATTTCATTCATTCGTCCTTAAAGTTGCTTGTATCCGAAGTATGTTCCATCTTTCATTTATAAATATGGTGTTATATAAAGTCATAACTTCAATATCTTCTTTCTGCATCTCTTAAGTTCTTTTCACCAAAAGTTGAATATCAACAAACATTTGGCAACCATTGTTTTAGAATTTTTTAAATCTTTGATGAACCAATTTTAAATCAGACATATTGAAAGAAAGGCACGAAAAGTCAAGCTTTATTTCTAAAGAAATGAAATGAAATAAAATGATATATTTAGTTTAACGTCCCAGGATTATGCGCCAAAGCTAAGGGAGACGGTGATGATGAGAAATGAATGAAACTGTGCAATGAAGAAAGCGGGAGGGAACAGGAGAACCCCGAGAAAACCCACGCAGACGGTGTCTGTTCATCACAAAGCTCACTGTTCATCAAAGATCGAACCAGGGACCCCACGCACCAGAGGTGAACGCTCTACCACTGAGCCACCGCGGTTCCCTTTACTTCTAAAAAAAAAGTGGATATTTTGTGCGCATAGCCAAGGACGTACGCACGGAGTGGGTCCTTGAGGTCCGGATCCCCTCTCGAAATCCGGACTTTTTTCTCAATTTAGTCTAATTTTAGATACAAAGTTTAGTATAATTTAGCCGGAAATTGTGTTTGGACAATACCCCGAAATGCTTTGGCCCCCTCCCGAAATAAATTCTTGCGTACGTCTCTGCGCATAGCACTCAGAGCGGATTAAGGTTTTTGGGACCCTGCAGCCGACTATTTCAAAGGGCCCTATGTTACGAATAATTTCAGCGCCTAACTTTTCTTTGCTGTCTTCCACAGCCTCATAGGCTTATCGAAACACCGAGGAGTATGCTGTAACATTTTAATGTGCTCGAAGTTTACAATAATTAGTTTAATTACATTCATTATTAACAGTTAAATGCCTATATACTTCAGTGTAATACATAAATGCCGAATACGAGCCAAATGGTCAACAGTCCCTGTAAAAACACTAATAGAGTAAAAGGAGAAAAATCATATACAAATAGTAAACCTGTACAAGGTTACACTGTGATCAAAGTTCCGAATTTGAAGGTATTCTGTGTGAATGATGTTTGAATTTATTTGTTTATTCATCACATCAATCAGTTTATTTATCCACGCCCGGCGGTGCCACGAAAGTCTGATGTTTGCAGGCACGAGCCCAAGCTGGTGGAAGAAGACTTAACTCTAGCGATACCGCAAGCCTAGCGAGCGGGAAAAGAAATTAGCATGGATCTGAAGCCTATACTATAATAAGTTGATTGATGTATTTTAGTATTAAAGAGGGGAATTTTAGGGGACCCCCTGAGCCTGGGCTCCATTAGCTCCGCCTTTAATCCGCTCCTGATTGCAATCCAGGTTACTTAAGTTGTCACAATACCTATGGGCCTATTCACTGGGTCTATTAAAAGCAATTGTGTCTGAGTTGTTTGATTCAACAACTAATTATTATTATTATTATTATTATTATTATTATTATTATTATTATTATTATTATTATTATTATTATTATTATTATTATTATTATATACATGCTACAAAATAGATTTACTACTATACTGACACAGACTAAAGCTAGTTTTAAACAAAGAACTTGGCTTAACAACAGAGTGACGTTCAATTTTTCCCATTTTCTGTACTACTCTCATTCATTATCTTTGTTAGCCCAAACACCTCGGATGGGACGGGAAGGTATAATGTAAAGAACCTTTACCTCTGTATGTCTAATGGAATTTGTCATCAGTGTATTTTTAGTTTAGTTCTTTCTTTCAATGCCACCGGAATGAATCACCAGGTCTTCCTGTCGGCAAAGAAAGAATGTTCATCCTATTTATGTTAGATTAATACTACTATAACGTTACTTTTTTCTTCTTTCTACTCAAAATACTCAAAGTACTCAAAGGTTCATACTCCACCAGATGGAAGAATACGTTATACTGCGTGCTCATTTCTGGTATAAAGATAAAAATAGTTTTCTTTTCAGAACTTTAAGGCACTTTATGACAAAGACTGCGAGCAAAACAATGCCCGCCTTGAATCTTAATCCAGTGTCTACTGTGACTGCTACGAAAATAAAACTTGCCCTTAACTAGAAAAAAAATAATGTTTATATGGAATATGAGACTCTCGACTATGACTGCCTGCAGCAGAGAGCAAGAGGGGACAGTTCACCCCACCCTTGTATTTTTGAAATAGGTTTGGTTCTTTGAAATATACCTCAAACATATTCGATTTGTTATTTCCACATACTACCCAGCTTAATATACAATGTGTCAAAAAATCAACCTACTAAGTTTGGAACGTTATTTCTTATATCAAATGAAAAAAAAAAAGTTTTGATGAACATACTGTGGGTCAAAAAATGTCTCTTTTCAAATTTATAATCCACAAAAATGAGGAAAATCACATTTTAAAAACACTCTAGCACAAAAGTTATAGAGTCTATCGCACGTGATTCGACGGATTTCGCAGGAACTCGTATGCGCTAGTAATAATTATTTGTGTGGAACAGTCTTCTGGTATCCACGAAAAGAGTACCCAATTAGTATTTAAAAGTGTATCCTCGTACACTAAGTTACTTTTTACAAATCGTTACGTTGATATCAGGGGATTGTAAAACGTGGGTATTTAGATAAGAGGGAATACTAGGTATTGCCTAATTTTTTCAACCACTTGCGAAAAAGTCCCATTATTTTTAAGCTAGGGCGTTTTAATTCTTTTTCGGCTTATAATACTGAAAGAACTCGTTTTAAAACGTTTTACTTTGATTTGATATAAACACTCATCTCCCGAAGTTTCAGTTGATTTTTGACACCCTGTATTAATACTAGGCTTGTATACAAATTTAAAATAACACTGGCACATGAATTCACAGATATATATATATGTATATGGAAACCTCATAGATGATATAGTAATTAATGTGAAATATGTAAGCATCTCGTAAATCCATCTTTGATGCTCTCAAGTCGAAATTAATTAGACAAAATTACAGATGTACATGAAAAATTAGAGTGTTACAGCTGATGGGAGTTGAGGAAGAAAATAACACATTTCTTGCAAATTCCCTCAGATCAGGGGCGTATGCTGTGTTGGACACTCGCTTTCCCCTCCACGAAATCTCGACTTTTCTGTAAGTTTGGCCTAATTTTAGGGGCAGTTCTGCAAATTTTAATACAATCTGTCCTCATACTGAATTTAGGACCCCACCAAAAAGCCACGAAGCGAAAAAAACGAAAGGATTTTTTGGTGAAAAAAGTAATGAAATTGGTAGGTGGAAAGGTGAAAAAAGCACCATTTTTGGTTTAAATTTGGTGGAATGAAAACTATCTTAATTAATAACAGTTTCACAAGGGTCATAATTTTCTAATAATTCACTACTCTGAATTCAAATTTGAAATTAGAATTTCGCTACCAGGCATAGTTTTTCAGTAATACAGGGTGTCCCATAAGTACATGACACTGCTAAGTATTAAGAATATTGACGGCATATAAGGTATGTATACATGGGCGGCGGTAATTTTGTCATCGGAAAGTTCGTCAGGGTAATTTCGTCACCGGTAATTTTGTCACCAAAATATTACCATATAGGTAATTTCGTCACCGAAAATTTTGTCATGATAATTTCATGTCTTTTAGAATTTCGTGTCTTTTAGAACATAATACAAGTACAATGAATGAATAGAAACCGTTTTTGAAATTGCTTTCTTTAATCTTCAACTGAAGCAAATCGAAATATAATAATAATAATAATAATAATAATAATAATAATAATAATAATAATAATAATAATAATAATAATAATAATAATAATAATAATTATTATTATTATTATTATTATTATTATTATTATTATTATTATTATTATTATTATTATTATTATTACATATTTTGTATATCGACTTTGAGATAAGAGATAAAAGATTTTAGTGATTCTATCAGAAATATTATCAAATAGGAAATTTTGTCATGGTTATTTTTCATCTTTCTTGAACTAAGTAGAGGCAAAGTAAATGACCTAAACAACTTACGTTATTTTAATCAAACTTGGAAAACAATTCGGTTGACGTTGAACTCTGCAAAATTTAAGTTTCGGGTACTCGACGCAGGAGCAAACACCAGTGCAAGAAAATAGTGCCAGCTTCTGCAAATGTTAAAAGCAAAGGCAACGTGGGGAACTATTGGGTGTATCAGTATTTACAAATATTAAGCTTCGCCAATATCAAAATTTCAGAACAGAAAATTGCAAACAAATATGGGAAGATATGCCAATCCGTTAATTTCCCCGCAAACTAGACGGAAATTTGCATCGTTCTTGTACCGTTCTCTGAGCCCAAACTCTTGAACCTTCATCCACGTTAACTGAGTCATGTGAAAAGAGTGATCTTTTTTAGGAGCTATTGAAAGAAGAATGTTATATTTCAATATTTCAATTCTGATTAAACATTGGCCAAATTGTTATTGGATATATATGTCAAGAAGCAAATTTATATAAAGGAAGAAAAACATATACTGTAAATATTTCTAACAATTTCCTTTAAATATAGCCTTATGGAGCTATTGAGAAGTGAAACATGGATGGTGGATGAACTACTTTCCAATGGATCCTTAAAAAAAAACGTAGGCCCTATATGTTATTTGAGGTGAGACTTCCTTTACTAGGTGTATGTCTTAATGCAGAGCAAGACACAACATTCATATGAAGAACTGTTTTGTGCGGTGGTACATCAATGCAGTGAATTTAGTGAATACCCGGACCCTGTAACTGTGGTTATGGATTTCGAGATAGCGGAAATGCACACTTTAAAGACAACTTTCGGAAACTCAACTCGTGTACAGCATTGCTTTTTTTTTCACCTGACTCACTAAACGTGGAGAAAGGTCCAAGAGATTGGATTCACAGAACGATACAAGAGCAATGAATCTTTTGGTGACGAAATAACCTACATGCTAATATTTTGGTGACGAAATTACTGTGACGAAAATTCCGGTGGCGAAATTTTCGGTGACGAAATTACCTAAGTTCATGTATACATATATACAAAACACGGCATATATTTAGAAAAGGAAACTTCCAATGTAATATCTGGAACACTATCAGTTTCGATTTTCAGAGATTAACAAGATTTTCCACCAGTGTTTTATTCTTCCAATGAATCCAATCTAATACTAACTTTGATTCTTGTGAGGTTAAGCTGTTACTTCTACTTACTTAAAACTAACAAAAAAAATTGAATCTTTGAGTTTTACGTCCCACGGCTATGCCGGTTAGGCTAAAGGAGACAGTGATGATGAGTAATGAAGAGCAATGAAATGAAGAGCAATGAAATGAAGAAAGTGGGAGGAAAGGGAGAACCCCGAGAAAACCCACGCACACGGTGTTTGTCCACCACAAAGTTCACTTGGCGAGGGCTGGGATCGAACCCGCGACCCCAAGCACCAGAGGTGAACGCTCTACCACTGAGCCACCGCGGCCCCCTACTTAAAACTCAGGTCTTCATGAATGAGAAATCAAGAAAAACATGAACCAATATGTTATTAGACGACTGCTTAAGTATCAGTAGAGACAACAAAGACACCCACTACAAAACATGATATAAACCAGTAACTTCTTAATCACTATTTCATTCTCAGAGAACTTTTTTGAACATGTGTCTGTACTTATGTAACACCCTGTATTACTGAAAAAGCAGCAATGATAACGAAATTTTGATTTTAGACTTCAATTCAGCATGATGAACTACTATAGAACTACAGATCTAGAACTGTAAATGAAGAATGCAAGGGACATTAAACTCTGAGAGTTGATAACTTCAGAGACGTAACTAATCTATTTTGCGCCCGGGACGAGATCTTGTTTTGGCGCCCCCTTCCCCAACGTAAAACGTAAATATATAGCTGCAGTAAAAAATCTTCGTTTTGCACCCTCTCAGTCCGGCGCCCGGGGCACGTACCCCGTCTACTAACCCCTAATTGCGGTCCTGGAAAACTGACAGGTGAAAAAAAATTAACTGAGTTGATAGTTTCATATTTTGTTTCTTTTTTGGCTCTATATGGTTCTGTATTTCCCATATGTACATATGCTATAGATAAGTTTTTTTCTAACATTGGCCCAAGCTCTTTTATTTCACGGAAGATAACATGTGGTTTTGCTTTAGTCGTGAGTACCAACATTTTGTAGTTTCAGCAAATTTTTGTATGGACACGTTAGTATTTATATTCTCCACAATCTAAGATAGGATGGGAACTTCTCATTTCTACATCTATTTTTTCCTGTGATATCCGTTTTGATACCTCTCTTATTTTTTTGTGACATATTATACTAGTAAACATAATTTTATGCACTCTTGCATATAAGAAATGGTTGCAATGAACGTTAATACTGGTGAGAAACGAGAAAGAACTAATTGATAAGGAACGAAAACAAAATTTGGTACGATAATGAGCCTTGTAGTCTTAGTTCTGGAAAAAAGAGTGGAATAAATCCCGTGTCCACGAACCCGCCGGATCCAGTAACTCATCCACGTGCGTTTCTTTCTCCCATTAGCGTATAGAAATATACGCCTAATACAATTGTATGCATTACTATCACACTTAAGACCAAATCTACAATCGGTATATTGTCCATGTCGAATTCAAATGTACACAGCTACACAAATAGAATGATATTCCTTTCCCAAGCCGAAAAAGAACAGTTTTGGTATGGTTAAAATCTCTGAAACAGAGCAAGTTTGAAGCGGAAAACCTCAGCAAGATTCCGCATACTTCCCGTTGTGTACAAGTGGCTCTACTATTAGTTTGTAAATGTGTTCTACGATTGCCATCGGAAAAGCTTTCTCTTTTCGGAAACACGAGAGAACACCGGGATAGCCAGGAAGCCAGTGGCGGATCGTGAAGGTAAAAACTGGGGGCTGCCTGAATTTAGATTATGCTAAGTATATCATGACCTTATTATAAATTTTCAAAACTATATAAATAATAGCTTAAATTATTTTTGACAATCTGAAAGTGTGGGCCTAGACCCCAGGCCCCGAGCTAGATCCGCTACTGCACAAGACGAAACATAGGCTTTTTCACGCCTCTCTAAAACGAGACATTTTCGCATGACGGGACGAAACAGGCTACCATGTTGTGTTTAGCGCATCATAACCATTCTTTTTATAAAATTCTGTCTGCATCTCATTATCAAGTTATTTCTCGAGATCCGACCTCGCATTATCTTCTTTTCAGTGGCCGTCATTATTTCCTTCACTAACTTGTGTTCATAATTTCATCTATTACTACTTAACTTTCTATGTATGGTCTATATATAAGTGTAGTGTTCTACGTTTCCCTTCGTAGAACAACTTTGTTTGAAGGCCCTGGATTAGGTGTAATTGAATTGTATAATAGTGTAGGCATGTAAGTTTGATGGGGAAATGGAAATCAGAACTACAGAATGAAGTGTGGAAAGAGGGATCTTTCTTTTTTCTCTAGAAATGTATGTAATGCATTGCTTGTTCCGTTCACTGTATCGCTATCTATTCTCGCTGCTTCCTTCAGGCGTTATTCAGCGTGCCTCGGCTGTTAGCCTCTGCATAGCAAAACTCACGAGTGTAATATGCATGATTCACTGTGTAACGCAGTGTTGCAATAACTTCGTTTCGCCGTTAGCAAATATAATGCTTTTGCTGTCTTGAATATCAACAAATCTGGTTGTGGAAAAAATAACTGAATACGAATCTGTTAAAAAGTCTACTTATATAGTTTAATATTGTAGCCTCAATATGGTCCCTTGTCCCAAAACTTGTGATTGTTTTCACAGGAAACATTTGGGGAGAGGGGAGTTGTGTAAGTCACAATATTTTGGCGTTCGGGATATTAGTGATATGTTGTTCGGATCGTGGAACCTTATTTTATAACGCTTGCAATTATTATTTTGCTGTTTTATGGCTGTTTGTATTCATATTACGTAAGCGTCTATTTGTCATACCGTTGATTTGAATGGAAGCACCACCCTCTCAGTTCCGGGAGATTATCTCTCCTTCTCTTTCTTTCTTTCTTTCTCTCTCTCTCTCTCTCTCTCTCTCTCTCTCTCTCTCTCTGCAACATGCACATTTCTGAAGAAATTTAGGTATCGTAGAAACTCAAATTCGGGAAAATTTCCAGTTTTTCCTGTCACCACCCTCTGATACAACCCCTGAATAAATATACTTAGTTCCTGATTTTCATTGTCTCATTTCTCTAATAAGTTTCACGGAAATTTTTAACACGTTTTCACTCAATATATTAAACTGGTAATACGCTCTCTTTTACCACCTTTCATTTCTTGTATGCATTATTTAAAAAAATAAAAAACATACTACTTGGAGCAGATTCGAACCGCTGTTCTTTGGATTTGTAATCTAGCGCCTTAACCACTACACCAAGATCGTTGGTTGGTATTCGCTTACTTGTTGGCATATTTGTTGTATTTGTATATTATGTTCCCACATCGACAATTTTTACTCTTTTTTCTCCGTTTAGCACCTGTTTCTGATTTTCTCTTTCGGTGTCGCCCTTTATTTATACTATGCACTATTCGTATTCACAGCTTGTGCCCCTTTGCAATGTCTTATTCAGATTATACTTTTCTTCTTGTCCCTCAGAAAACATTTGATTGATTTATTTCTCATACTCTCCATGGATGGAGAACAGGAATCCCAGACTCAAGAAACAGATGTATATTTACTTTCCTGACGGATAATACATAATATTATGTATAAAATTGGCGTGTTTTTTTCCATAGGAAAACTGGTTGTTAGTTTTGACTTCTTTCTATTAAATTTAGATTGATTTCCGTTATACTGGAAACACGTATTCATCTCCTCAAAAGGAATGTTGTTTGCAGGTGCTGAATATGACCTACTTTATTTTCGTTGGTTATGACTCTTCCTAACTCACTGCTGATGATCTGAGGGTTTTGCAACCGCTACAGCAGTGGCATTTTTGTCTGTTTGTTGCTTATTGATAGCTATTTGCAAGGCTTCTAACTGGTGAGATTTTTTTGAGAGGATCCGGTTTAGTTTCCAAACTAGAGGAAGTGAGCTGGAAAGAAACTTCCTTGTCTTTCTGTAAGCGATAATTCACTAAAGTCTCAGATCTTTGAATGGTTTCTTCTTGTTCTATAACCTGTGAAAAGCTTTGAAAGGTATGCTGACTAAACAACGGAATATAGATCAGAAGAAGGGAAAGAATTGTTTACATCACAAAATATTTAAAAGAGATCGGAGGAGTCATTTTCTGTGATAGATCGTATTTCTCGTAGAAAAACTGGGTCAAACTGTCTTCCTCTGTTTGCTGCCTTTTTTGAAACTGTAAGGTAGTCTGTAGCGCTGAAGTGTCTGGTGAAAATTGATCTAAAAGTTGTGAAGCAAATCTTTCCACGAAAGCCGTAAATATTCCGGATTATTAGCTGCTTCTTAATGTCATCTTTCCATTTATGAATGAGAGCAAATCTGTCGAACCTTTGTAAAAAAGCCTGAAGGATCCTGTCCGGCTTCAATAGAAAAGGTTTCAAGAAAAGAAATATAAGAAACAGTGGTATGTACGGAAGAACTGAAATTCGTAGTATTCGAAGTTTGTTGCCTATTTCATGACATCGTAATGTTCTATGAATAACCACTTTCTCTAGCATAAATAGACACAGGAAATTATACACATGCATTACAAGATAGAAACTAACAGTACATTTATAAAGATACTAATAAAACTGTGTTGAGTTAGATTGACTGGGAATGTATTTAGGTGTTTTAATAAGCTCGAAAGCGTTATATTAACAGTAAGAAGGAATACCAACATAACACCAGAAAAGATTTCAAAAGATACAAAAATGTTTGCCTCTGTGTTTTTATTACTTTCTGTCGTTTTGCATAACTAAAATAATTGGCAAGAAATATTGCAGATGCAAAGGTTGGTACCCCTGTGTATTAAATGGTTTCATAATGTTAATAAAGTAAAATTTGTAGGACTGTATATTTCGGGTTTCATAATCATATAACATGAACGGATTCCACTTTACTCATCGAATGAAAAGTGACATTTTTTTCTGGAAATTTGGAAAACCGAAACCGATTTTTATTTTGACAGTATGTGACATTGACAATATTCGTATTTAGAAATCAATACACTTAACATTTTCTAGTGGTTGCCATAATCCTGCGAAATGTTATGGGTGCAACAATGATATTCGTCTTTAAATATATATATATATATATATATATATATATATATATATATATATATATATATATATATATATATATTACTACAATAGCTGAATGCTAATTTCAGTAGTGTGGGCAAGCAAAGTTTACAGATTTGAAAACATTGAACTTGTATTTACTTCATGCCTCGGAGCCATGTAACAATTAACAGGAGTATCAATATAGATAAGATATGAGCCAATTTACTTTGTCCAGATTGTTGATTCAACGTCGTAAGTGAATCGACAAACACAAGGAAACGTCTTCTACCTTGTCAATTCACTCAACTCACTGTCAACAATTTAATGCAAAACCGTTTGTTTCCCTAACAGACATAAATGCCTCGGAGCTACGACCACCTAAAATGTTCTGAAAAACTCGAAATAGTCATACTTGAGAACAAAATGTCGAATCAAAATCGGGCAAAATGGAATATCCATTATTTTTAGTCGTCGAAAATTCCGTAGTAGTCAAACTAGTCGTCAAGGGTGACTTCCAAAAAAAACTGTAGTATTCTTTCGAGTATTTTATCTAACGTTGAAGGAGGTAAATAAATAAGAATCAAGTACAAGATTTCAACAATCAAATTCAAAATTTCAACAATCTAAAGTAATAGCACATTTTTAAATTAGAACCCTTAGAATTCAATAGATAGAGAGATACACATTTGTGATTGATCTATTTTTCTCAGCACAGAATAAACTCTCGGATTAAGAAGTTAAATGAAATGAATTCTTTAACGTCTCATAATTATATCTAGGTTCATGTCAACGGATGATAAATTAATGACTTCTTGTCCAAGTTTAGTGTGTCTGACAATGAAAAAAAAAAATTCTCCCAGATTCGGTTTATAACCACTATACATAAGGGAGTCAGCGGCAAAGATATTGTATAATGACCGAACGAGAGCATAAGAGATTCTTCACATGAAAACGATGGTTCCCACAAATTGTATGGATGCAGTTTGTGCGAAAGTAAGCTGCATTAAAATATGTTCTATTCGTAATATATAATTTTCTGGATTGGATTATAATAATTCAGCACAGAAGTAATGAATTCACATAATAGCACAAAAGTAATGAAACTGGATAGAGCACAAGCTGCTGTGCGTGTTGCACAATGATGTAAATAAATAGTGTTTCAAACCTAATTTCTTCTCTTTCGTACAAAGTGAGATAACTGTGAAATACTCAGAAGCACTTGAATGGTTGACCGCTTACCAATTTGACATCACCGAAGCGAACTTATCGGCGTGCTGTTAAACACACCCAAAATTTCGAAGATGAATGCTGCAGTTATATTAACTCGAGCAACAAGTTCTTCAGCTGTCGTGGCTAGAGTTGCATACTAAAAGCATTTCGTACCCCTTCCCCCACAAAAATGAATTTAAGTTGCATGAAGTAGGGTGAATGAGATTGTCATAACACAGATTTCCCTCTCCAATCCAACGATCTGGGAATATTTCGTTTAGGTAGGTCTGCATATTCCTGTCAAAATGTGGGGTTTCGCGATGGCTCAGTGGTACAGCGTTAACCTCTGGTGCTTGGGGTTCCGGGTTAAAAACCTGCTCCCGCAAAGTGAAATTTGTGGTGGAGAAACAGATTGGGTTTCCTCGGGATTCTCCCGTTTCCTCTCACTGTCTTCATTTCACCATTTCATTCATTACTCATCATCACCATCTCTTTTAACCTAGACGGCATAATCGTGGGACGTAAAACTCATAACTTGCTTTTCATTTTTCTCCTACAAAATTATCCACCATACCGCACGCTCACACTAAATTTCTGCTTATGAACGTTCGAGTTGCATGTGAATTTTTAAACCCTATACATGACTTCCCCTAGGTCCAGGATGATCTTTGATCATTCCTAGTACATTTTCTTCAAACTAAACTGTGCCTTTGTTTCTGATTTCACGTATGGGTAATTAAAGAGACCTTATCTCTAGCTGTCGAATATGGAGGCATAGATAAAATACAGAAAAAAGTACTCTCTTTTGAGAGTGACGGCCACGATATAAACGCCTCTTCATAAGTGAGGTACATATATTCGTGCTCGTGGATACGATAATCTGGCCTTGAGCAGGCAGGTGCAGGTTAACATAATCAATTTTACTTCAACACCAACAACTACACTTTTACACGATCCTGAACACCTTCACACAACTTTCTACCATTGAAAGTAAAACTTCCTATTCTGTTATCCAACAATTCCACACATAACACAAGAGCATCGGACTGTATATCACTCACAAGTTGAGTAGATGCCTACTACAACACACTCACGCTAATTGATGCAATTCCACAACAAAACTGCAAGGCTGCCTCTTACGAGCCACTGGCAATTGGACATAAGAGTTGATATTTCGAGTGTGCGAACAAAGCATTATGTCCTTAGTGAAAGTGCTATGATCTACATAGGTACTGCTACGTGTACGTAAAAGTCCTACAACTCTCTTTCATCCGCGTAGATGTTCCATTCATCTCCATGGTACATTAGAACATCGAAAAAAGATTTTCCCCCATTTTTTGGATGTAATTCCAACGAGCTTTCTTCTATAAAATGTCTCCAGCAGTGACAAAATCTAAATATAAATGGGCTACACTAGGACACTATTTGATATACTCAAAATAGCAATGTAGTTTGTCGTAGCTCAGTGGTAAGGAGCAGCTTGCCAACTCCAAGGAAGGGGGAATGACCCTCGAAAGTATCCCTGGAAGAAGATTCATCTAACGAGTAAATAAAGTATTCTGTCCCTGCGCATTTATTCGTATCGGTCTATAACGTGTACATCATCTTTTTTTCCGTCCATTTTTGTTGCTTCTCTACAGAAAGGTATTATATTGTACATAATTACATATTACGAGGAGGAAACCATTTAATGCTGCATACTTTTACCCAATATGCAATAGTTATGCACTATTTGTGAATCCGTGTCATGTACGTTCAACACATGATTTTTGCATTTTTGGGTACTACATGTTATGTTTCTTCACATGCCAACTGACTGTTACGTAAGTCGTTTTAAACACAATTTAGATATTTTTTATCTTTACACACTCGTAACTTGGACAGGAAACCATTTATCATCCGTCACCATTAGCTACAAGATACGATAAAGACTTCGTTTCATTTAAATTCTTCTAAAGTTGGTTTATTCTGTACTGAGACAAAATAGAACAATCACACATGTGTACCTCTATTCGTTTCGAATTCTAAGTGTTCTAATTTGAACGTTGATTGACGTTCATTTTCTTCATTCAAGGTTTGATAAAATACAAGAAGGAATAGTCCAGTTTTTTTGGGAGTCACTGTTGCGCCGCCAATGCACTACATACAACTCTATACTAATGGAATCTAAGATAAAAATAATGAAATTCACTTTTAAGTGACTTCGATACGACATTTTATTCCTCTGGTTTGGCTGTTTTTTACATTTTGCGGACAAATTTTCGTCTGATTAAGGTCCAAAAATGCATTTTTACACCCAGCTTAGTCTATACTTTTCGGAGACAGGTCCTTTATTTCGGGGACAGGAATCACCTCTCGACATTTGTTATATTACTTAAGTTACACCCTGAATATATACGGTGCATTTTATGTATTAACTAACTAACTCTATGGCGTATGGAACTCGGAAATTGAAGGCCGCGTTCACAAAAGCTCTCCACTGACTTCTATCATTAGCTAACTGCATCCAGTTTCTACTTTGTATTACAATCACTGATAGATCCATCTTAAATTGTCCTCCCATCTGCGCCTAGGTCTTCCTAATGGTCGTTTTCCGATTGGTCTTCCAGTCAAGATTTTGACATCTTTTCTAGTTTCTTCCATTTTAGCTACATGACACGCCCACCTAAGCCTCCTAGACTTGACGACCCTACCAACATTGGGTAAACCATATAAATTAAGTAGTTCTATGTTATGAAGTTTCCGCCACTCCCGATTCTCGTTCGTCTTAGGTCCGAATATTCGTCTCAGGATCTTGTTCTCAAATACTTTCAGTCTATATTCTTCCCTCAGAGTAAGTGACCATGTTTCGCAGCCATACAGAACAACAGGGATGATTATCGCTTTGTATATTCTCAGCTTCAAATTGCTCGACAGAATTTTCGACGACAAGAGATTTTCAACCGAATAGTAACTTGAATTCCCTACTTTTAGTCGACATTTAATTTCTCCGTGAATATGACTTTCCTCTGTTAATATTGATCCTAGATATTTGAAACTATCCACTTTATCAAAATTATTATTTAATATTTTAACGTATCCATAATTGCTGTATTGCGGTCTCGACGCACTTCCATGTATTTAGTTTTCCCTGCATTTACTACTAAACCAATCTCCCTGTAAGCGTTTATTAAAATCTCTGCACTTCGTTCTATTGTTCTCCTATCATCCCCTATAAATTTACATCATCAGCATATGCCATAACCTGGTAACCAACCGTTCCAACCTGGTAATACCGTTCAACTCTAGGCCCGAGTTGCTCTCTTTGATTTTCCTTATAGCGTATTCCAGAACGAAGTTAAATAATAATGGTGACAACGCATCTCGTTGTTACAGTCCATTTTCGAGTTGAAAGCTCGTGGACAAAAATTTTCGTACCCGGGCTTTACTTTGGGATTCATTTAAACAAATCTTAATTAATGTAATTAGCTTTCTCGGTATTCCAAATTATGTAAGAATGTTGTACAATGTTTCTCTCCTAACCTAGTCGTAAGTCTTTCTAAAATCAATAAATAGCTGATATACCGGGGTATTGTATTCCAACTTTTTTTCGAATATTTGGCGAATGGTAATGGTCGATAGTTAATCGATTTCATCTCAATCCGCACTGATATTCTCCAATAATTTCATCTGCAAATCGGGTGTCTTGCTAATAGAATATTTGAAAGGATTTTATAGGATGTTGACAGAAGGGAATGCCTTGATAATGATTACAGTCAGTTTTGTCGCCTTTCATGTGAATTCCACTCTTCATGATTCTGAATTCATGATTCTTTCCACTCTTCTCGCAATTCTTATTTATTCCAGATAAGGAGAATGAGTTTGTGTATCTTGTTCCATAATTTTTCGCCTCCAGATAAAATTAACTTAGCCGGAATTTCATCTACAACCGGAGATTTGTGTTTCTTTAATTTCTTTAAAACGGTTTCTACTTGTATTCGGTTGGGTTCTGGAATATACGGTTCGGCGTTGTGTATCTCCTTTTCTCCACGCACAGTGCTTTTTGGTTGCGTGTTAAGCAAATCGTCAAAAAATCTTTCTATCTATTTAAGATGCTATCCGTGTCAGTGAGAACTGTACCGTCAGCTTTCTTTAATATATAAGCACGGGGTTGATAGCCTTTCTTAAATTCGTTGAGTCCCTTATACATGTCCCGTATGTTTTTATTTTTACTGTTATCTTTAAGTTCCTTAATTTTAGCTTTCAAAAAATCACGTTTCTTTGTTCTAAAAGTTTTGAAATTTTCCCGCCTGATATCTGCAAAATTTTGTGTACTCTTTTAATTCGGATTTTGTACCCAGCGTAAATTTGCCCGTTTTCTCTTCCCTATTAGTTTTATGAATTTCTGGTCAAACCATGGTTTGTTCCTATGTATTTCCGCGTGTCCCAATTTTTCTTTTGCTGAAATTTTAATGCTATCTCTAATTTCAATCCAGGTATTCTCAACGAATGTGCACTCCGAATTTTCTAAAGCCGAGAATTCATTCGAAAATTCAATCTGGTATTTCTCTCTTACCTGGCTCTCTTCTAATTTCTTAAAATTGAATCTCTCCGTTTTCGGACAATGAATATTACCTTTATTCAACGATAACCTCTAATCGTATTATCGCTGCTACCAAGTAGTGATCAGTGTCACAATCAGCCCCTCTAATCGACTCGACATTAATCATGCGACTCGACATTGATTCTTCTATCTACTAAAACGTGATCAATTTGATTTTCGTCTGGTGATTTCCAAGCATATTTATGAACGTCGCGATGTGAGAATTTTGTACTCTTCACGATTAGGTTTTTGGATGTTGCAAAGTTCACGAGTCTAACACCGTTGTCATTACTTTCATTATGCAGAGTTTCGTTACCTATAATCGGTTTGAATATATCCTCTCGTCTTACCTTCGCATTGAAATTCCCGTAATAGAATTTCCATATGGTATCACGGGAGTTGGTCAAATATCCGTTCAACTTCTTCACAAAAACTGTCTTTTTATATCGTCACCCTTATCTCCAGTTGGGGCATGTACATTTAAAACTATAATATCACACCACGGTCTCTTAAGAGTAATAAAAGAAAGTCTGTCAGTAACAAATTCAACCCGTTTAATTGCTGGTAATATACGTTTTTGAACGATAATCCCAGTTCCTAACTGCTGATTTTTATTTCCTTCCCCGTAAAAGAACGTAAAATTTTCAGAATTCACAGATCCACTTCCTTCCCACCTAACTTCCTGAACTCCTACTACGACCATCCTGTATTTCTCTAACTCGTTCTGGATTTTAACGCGCTTGCCCTATAAAGACTCCTAATATTCCATGTTCAAATCTCATGTCCATTTCCTTTTGCTGAGGTCGTGCCAAGTTATCAGTCCTTGTACCAGGATTTTGTGATTATTTCTGAACAAGTGTTTTTTTAGATGATGGAGTTGTTAGCCCAACCCAAACCCCGAAGCTGGAGGACCACGCCCAGTCGGCTGTTCGGGACTGCTTGTTCAGTATATTCGAAGCTAACGTCTATATCTAGAGGTCTTCTCCTCGATCCGCAACCTGAGGACGCGCCATTCCGTGGTGAAAGGAACCAATGTTACACGCATTTTATGTGTTAGTAGCACCGAATGTATTTAGTGATTCAAATAGCTAAACTGTGAAAACATCTTTACTAGCAAAACACTTGTTAATTTTTGAAATAAATTTCTTGTCGAACAAAATGAAAGTAACTATATACCAATAAATCAATATACCTATATTTTAGAAATACACTAGGCACTGATTATTCAAACACTGCTCTAAAGCAGACACGAATAATCAAATTTTTAAAATAAAGATCTTTAAAATACTTAAATTGTTTAAAATACGATTTAAGGATTGCGCCTAACTTCTGAAAGTGTTTGAGAATAAATGAATATGAGCACGAAAATGTCGTATGTTATCTTACAAAAGAGACCTTCATGTTAATTGCTTTCCTTGGCTTTAAGATATTTCTTGAAAAGTGATTGTACTCTCTACCTGTTGTCTGCCAATATCAACTATATGAATGTATAGATCTAATACGAAAGTAGTTTACAAAAGAATTTTAGAAATATCTATAATATTACGTTTCGCTGGGTACCATTTATAAAGGCGCACTGTATACTTCACAGGGTCTTTACCCACAGCAACTATATGAATTTACTATACAGACCTGGTATACAATAGAACAACTAAAACCACTTATCTATAACGTGATGTTGCGCAGGGCGCATTATAGCCTTCACCGGTTCTTTATCAACAGTAACTGTATGCATTTATTGAACAGAACTGTGCTATAAAACTGTTTATCATTGATGTACTTTCGCAAGGGCGCGTGTTCAATCTACAGAAATGTGCCACACAGAAGAAGAAATAAAATCGTTTGTATTTGATATGCTTCTGCAAGGGCGCCTTGTGTGAAGAGCGCACTGTACTTACCATGGGTTCTATACCAATAACAACTGTAAGAATTTATTATAAAATAACTTGTACTTTTATTTATAATGTGATGTTTCGGAGGGCGCACGGTAGGGTGTTTTTAAACAACATCGACAACGTTTGGGAGGTGATTCCTAATACCAATATAAGAGAGGCCAACCTGGGTGCACAAATACTTCCTTTCGGAGATATAGGCTGCCGAAAATGAAAAAATGAAATTTAAAGGTTCATAGCTACCAAACTACGAGACTAACCGTAGTCGTGCCTAAACTTTACTTAGGAATTAATATGTACTCTATCCAAAAATACATGTTTCAGAATCCTAAGGTACTTCCGCAAAATTTTTTGTACAGGCAGTTTAATCACGGGCATATAATCTGAAGTACTCACCAACTAGCTCTACAAAAATTGTTGTGGTAGTACTGCAGAATTCAAAAACATATATTTTTGGATAGAGCACATATTAGTTTCTATGAAACAGCCTATATATATGAAACAAAACAACACCTACAACGTTTGGGAGGCGATTCCTGACACCAAGAGAGGACAAAAGATATAGATCAAGCTGCGTGTACAAATGCTTCCTTTCGGAATTATAGGCTGCTGAAAACATGAAAAAATGAAGTTCAAAGGCCCATAGCTCCAAAACTATGGAGCCTACCATTGTCGAGTCAATACTTTACAAAGAAACTAATATGTGCTCTATCCAAAAATCTATGTTTTTGAATTCTGCAGTATTACCGCAACAAATTTTGTAGAGCTAGTTGAGTACTTCAGATTATATGCCCGTGATTAAACTGCCTGTACAAAAAATTTTGCGGAAGTACCTTAGGATTCTGAAACATGTATTTTTGGATAGAGTACATATTAATTCCTAAGTAAAGTTTTTGCACGACTACGGTTAGTCTCGTAGTTTGGTAGCTATGAAGCTTTAATTTTCATTTTTTTTTTCATTTTCGGCAGCCTATATCTCCGAAAGGAAGTATTTGTGCACCCAGGTTGGCCTGTCTTATATTGGTATTAGGAATCACCTCCCAACGTTGTCGATGTTGTTTTGAAACACCCTACCGTGCGCCCTCCGAAACATCACATTATAAATAAAGGTACAAGTTATTTTATAATAAATTCTTATAATATATATAATTTTATAATATATATAAAGAAGTAGTATGTTTCAATCTTGGAATGTGGACGCTATTCACAGTTGGGTTGCACATTTATGCTGATTTAATTATTTAATTATCACCCTTCATTTACATTGTTTTTTTATATATCTACAGGCATTTTTCCATGGCGTTTATGATGTTCCCACACAAGGATTTCATCTCCCAGGAGCCGTTATGCCTGTTAATGTAGAGGAAGTGTATACGGACTTTCTGGTTACCCACGAAGTAGCAGATGATGATGTCCGCAGACTGAGTATAGAATCTCGACAATGTAGATTTCCCGAAGAAAATGAAGGACTGTGGATACTAGAACATTATAGCTACACCGCTTGTATCTGGCAGTGCAAAATAGAAAAAAGTATGGCGCTTTGCAATTGCACGGACACCATAGTAGGGAACAACAGAGGCAAGTTAAATTCTTTGGATAACGCAGAAAGTAGTTCTTGATTTCGCAAGTTATTTCATTATTATCTTTTACATATTTAAAGTATATGATAAAACGCAAAAATCTTCAGAGCGGAACATTTATGATGAATATTTTCAGTTTGCTAAATAGATACTATAGGGTATATTCAAAATAGGTTATATACGGTATATTCAATCGTGCACTATTAATTATGGAAAATTTACTTTGATAGTAATAATCACATTTTTCTGTATGCAAACACCATTTATTATTTACGGCATTCAATTTTCTATTTTTTTTTAAAATAAAATATTACAATTGTTAAAATATTTCAGGATTCCGCCAATTCATGACCGTATGTAATACGTTTGTAGTAATAAGAACCGACCCTACTCTTCTTGCGCTATGCGGTAACCATTAGGTGTTAAGGTGATAACCTTATTCTTGTTCTGTGGATGTGAAATGGTTAAACACAGTAGTTAAAATTGTTTGAACAATTTGCTTGGGACCACTCGATATTATGGATGCATCACAGATGGCGTATTGTGTCTTGCTGGATTTTTTAATCTGGGCAGTTGTGATTCCTTATTAAAAGTACTATAAAGTATTAATCTTCCTATGAACCTTCAAACCTACACACACGCCCGTCCCTGGGGTATATTTGTAACCAATTATTTATTTTTTTTATAATGACATGCAAACATGAAAGATATACTAAATAGTTAATCTAGTGTTTTACGGTGGTTTAATAATAATAATAATGGACCCCAAGACCATAGGAGTGTTAATCATTCTTATTATCAGTGCGAAATAGTTGATAATTTGTTTTGTAAGCAGAGAAAAAGGAATATTATTCGGCCTATGCATAATTCATGTAGATAATAATAATAATAATAATAATAATAATAATAATAATAATAATAATAATAATAATAATAATAATAATAATAATAATAATAATAATAAAGATCTTACCCTTGGTTAAATATATATGGATATACATTTTCGGTTTTAAAATGTATTATGCACTTTCTTCATACTCGTAAAACACAAAGGGCCTTATGCAGAGTCGTTTTGACGTATGATTAGCGTCATACTGAAGCCTGACTATTCCAGGAAACAGATGTTAGTCAAACCTTTTAGTGTGGCACTAATCACGCCTGCGAACAGCTGTGCATAAGCCTCAAAGTGTTTAGATTTTTGCATTAATGAGTGCTGAAAGTGCCATCAAAATTAAAGATTTATAATGTTCTTTACTTAATATAAGTAGGTATTATATACCGTTCTTCACTTCGTGTTGAAGTGCAGCGGCCATCTTGGGACAAGGGATGACCGAGGTTGGGAACAGCTTTATGCATATTAAATAGGAAAATAAAAATATATGTAGTATATTAATAATATTCTTTTCTTTAAATTAAAATTACGAAATGCTTCACTTTTTTCGAAGTAATAAATCCTTTTACTTAAATATGGATTTAGGAATTCTAAACTATTTACTGTTAATTTGTATATCTAAAACATTAACAAGAGGGATAAGCAAGTTGTGAATAAAGTAAATAGTGACGAAAGTCCAGACGAGGGTCCCATAAGAAAATGTTTTCATGTTAAAGAAACTATTTTGGACTCATTAACCTTAACAATTTATCATTCCACAAACCTGGAAAATTTCAGCGGCGTAGCGTAAGGGAATGCCTGTATGCCCGGCATCCCCTCTTAATAAGAAAAAGTACGTATTTCATTATGTTTATAAATTGTTTGCTTATAATTATCACAATTATTTCCACTGCAATCTTGTGGATGAGCTCCCTTGTTTTACTTTGGCAAGCGGAACCTACGCATGCAAATCACTCAAATGCACATTTTCTGTCTTTCCTCTTGTATGCTATGTTCCTCGGGCATCCAGGCTAGTGATGGGCAATGTAAATATTCCCGGGAGGAAGGAATTTAAAAAAAATGGAATATTCCCGTTTTTTCCCTGGCCTATAAATTCCCGGGAAGGAATTTATTTTCATTTGTTTTCTTTATCTTCCAAATTATAAGAACCATATGACTAATTATTTTATTTTAATATATTATTATTTACTTCTAGGTTTTAAAGAATTTGGAGGTTTAAAAAATTAAAATTATTTGACGGTACTTTATATAGCTAATAATATGATTCTTAAAGTTCAATTTCCATTTTCAACAAAAACTAAGGTAATTGTTTAGTATTGGGGGTCCAAAACTAGCAAAACAATAGGATGATTTACGGAAGAAATAAGTTGATAGTGATGTTTATGTAGTCAAGAAAGTACCGAACACATTTTTCTTATGACAGTGGGGGATTTATACAAAACAGAAAGGTAAATGGAAGTGATTTATGTGGGAAAAGAAAGGGAATTGTTGGTAACGAAGATAGAAAACAACGTGCCATACGGGTCTCTAACCCGCCTTCATTCGCTAACGCTCGCTCTGCAATGTTGTCTGAATTTAACGTTGGTAATGTAGTTTAACTTATGAAACCATGAAACAACCGCATCGGAATATCGCAAAAAAGTAGGTGCCAAAGCTAGCCCCCAATGCTAAAGAACAGCCAAAATTAACAAAGTACTAATTTACAAATGGTGAAAAGGAAACATTTTGTAAAGTAATTTAGTATTATGTACAAATAGAGATGAAGTACTAATAATAAACCATAAACCACCATTAGTAATAGACGTCGGTCTGTCTGCTCTCTCTGACTCGAATTTCTGATGAGGTACTCGGACTTCTTTTACATGTGAATTAACGAATGGAATTTCGAGAAATAGGTAGAATGAAAGGTCGTGTATGGCAATGTTACCTGCTAAAATATAAAGATAAGTAAGTATCTTGCAAATTTTGTTAACATAAATATGTATGTGCAAATGTTGATAAATTTGAGAGACATGTACCTTCAAGCATTTACCCAATTTAATCGGTTTATAACATTTATAAACTTAATGGGTTTATATCACTAATAGAGTCAAGTTGAGCAAATCCACTTACATATAAATTTAAACTGTTACTATATAACTTACTATATAATTTTATCACATATTAAATTGATAGAACATATAGTAAATAAAGGGGACAGGAATATTCGGTGTAGGAAAATTCGGTGTAAGAAAATTCGGCGTACAGAAATTTCGGTGTACGGAAAACTCGGTGTGGGGAATGTTAGGTGTAAAGAAAGATTCGTTGTAGTAGGCCGTAGGATTTATTAAAGCTCACCTTTGAGGATAAATGGGCGTATTAGTTTTAAGTTCAAACTGAAATAGAACGTGGGATTTATTAAAAACTCAAATTTGAGGATAAATGAGTGTATTAGTTTGAAGTTCAAATTTTGTGTAGAACGTACTTTTACTGTCTACTATCATTTTTACTGATTACTGTCTACTTTATATTGCTTTATATTGAATTGTGTTCCTGAAATTATTTGAATTCTAGATTTCGAGGGATTTTAACACTTTATGGCCCTTACATGACGAGCCAATCAGACACTTTAGTCCTCCAATCAGACACTTTAGTTTGTTAAGGCAAACAAAGTAAAGTGCCTGATTGGAGAAGACAACTATTTGTACAACTATTATCTGATAAAACCATCCTGCTTTATATTGCCTTTTCCCTAAGACTTTTTTGATCAATATATTTTTGCATCTTACATATGTATATACAGAGTGATTCTTTGAAAACTCACGGATTTCATTTGGCTCTAGAATTTCTAACTGAAGTCGGATTTTAATGCGATTTGCTGCAAATCATCAAGGAGGGATGGGAGATTTATGAGACTATTTTTAGTGGTTTAAATTCATCCGGGTTAATATAGAGCAGGCAGCAACAAACACAGCGAGTATTCGCCATTGTACGTTACAGTTCGAATGAAATATTGGATATTTGAAGCGAAATCACATGCTGAATAGAGATTTCTTGGGTGACTTAGAGTCGGTACCTAACATCTTTTACAACCGCCAGCGAGATCCGACGCTTCCCCGTCTTTCTCAGAAGCGACCCTGTTTCCTGCAATTTATTCACTAATGGCCATATTATGTTCCTGTCTGGGGCAACGCGTGAGGCAAAGTTGCGTGTAAATGCCCTTTCCGTAGCAACAACAGATCCCGTTTTCCAAAAACTTTTTAACGATAAAATCACGTTGCTCCAAAGAGTACATTATTGTAACTGTGTCCTGATCATATTGATACAGTAGCACAGCATAATTCTCAATACAACGGCCCAGTTTCTCCTTTCTTATTGACCGTCGCAAGGTTGCCATTTAACGAAGTAACTCAAATATCCACACTGCACCTCATCTAATTCCAATTCGATACAGTGGCGAATATTTGCTGTTTTTCTAGAGACGTGGCCGATATTACCTCAAATGAATTTAAACCAGTAAACATAGTTCCATAAATTTCCCAACGTTCCTTGATCATTTGCTACAAACCGCATGAAAATCGTACTTCTGTTAGAAATTCTAGACCCAAATGAAATCCGTGAGTTTTAAAAGAATCAATTTGTATATGTTCTATGATGTACTATAGCAAAGGTGCTTTTAGTTGTTCCTATAACTATTCTCTGAACTTATAACTGATAAAAAGTGTCAGCTTCATTGTGTGATGAAAAGTAGTTTATAGTAATACCCCGCGAAAGACATGCAAGAGGTAGTGGAAAGAAGGCAAAAAAATAAATTTGTTTTTCCTGAAATAGGACATTTTATTCGTTACATTTTATGGTTTTCGTTTTCACAATATGAAGTGTCTTAAATTATCGTAAGTGGTAATATTCAATATGTATTACACCGAATCTACATTACACCTAAATTTCCCCACACTGAGTTTTCCGTACACCGAATTTTCCTACACCGAGTTTTCTTACACCGAATTTTGCTACACCGAAATTTCCTAGACCCGTAAATAAATATAGATTTATGCGTACTCTCTAAATATAATAAAGTGTTAATAAAGTAACATAATACCGTTCAGAATATATACATTTTAAAGAATCCTCTGTGGACAACAGTAATAATATGCTGTGATATAAAAATTATTTGAACTTTGAAATCATAATATAGTAATAGAATGCAAATTTCTTTCTGATTTAAAATACATCTTCGGATAAATTCCCTTTTTGGGAATCTTCCCGAGAATATTGCCAGGGAATATTCCCGAAAAATATCTTCCCGGGAATTTACCCATCACTAATCCAGGCCTACTGCAAGCATAGGGTATTTCGACTACTTTCTGTCGAATGCGCATGTCCAACTACTCCCCGCCATTCCTTTGCAACCCAACATTTGCTTTAGATATAAGCTGGCGTATGCTCAAGTACTGCCAACTCTATATATTTTGAACTAAGCTGTGGTTTCTGTATAGAACGTTCGACCGCTATCAAGAAAATAGAACAAAACATAAGTTAGTTTAACAACATTATGAAGCATGTCGTTTATGTAAGTGATAGTATAAAAATAGTTATGCTTTAATCGTAATTAAATGCATCGTAATTGTAAGAGTAATTAAAGAAAAACTAATAATCTACATCATAAATACATATCATGTCCTAGAATGTAGCCAGATATTCTTTGAGAGGACTCACACAAGCATAACTATAATGCATTCTGTAGAATCACGATCACCGATCCGGTAGGCCACCCTCTGCCCTTCACAAAGTTTACTTGTGCTCTTCCATATCTGGATATCTGACAATAAAGTACATACACAGAAATAGGCCCCCAGAGTTGCTTTAAGTACTTTCTATGTGTATCTTCACATGATATAAACACTCAGCCCCATATTCACGAACGGGCACCTGAGGTCCGGACCCAAGGTGACAAATTTCTAGGGGTGACATTTAAGAAAAACGAGATTGAAGTATGGTATGCGGAGAAAGAAGCTGCCCACGAGAAAGAAATAAAGGGAATTATACTGAAAACAATATTTATACAAAAGTGGAGCCGGTTTTTCTCGTCACAATGCTAGTGACAGAAAAGGAGCTGAGACAATTGCTTATTGGCGTCTAAAGTAATCTACGCATTTGCTACTGTATGCCCCACTAGGCGTGCAATTACGGGAGCCTGGGCCCCTAAATGTTTTGGCCTCCTAATTATTAAGAATAGTTATTGATAAAAGAGATCCAGAATTGTGACGATTGGACCCCCTAGCATATTTGTGCCTCTCTCCTAAACTTTAATGGTTGGTTGCGGGCCTTAATGAGCACACTCATCCTGTTAATATTCTATTTGTGTTGTGTAATCGTATGGGATGGTTGCAAATTATGCCGTGCTAAATATAAAGCTTCTGCAAGTTGTTTAATGAACATGGCCTTTCTTGTGATAAATAATTGGCTCATCTCTCCCTGGCTATGCCAGTTTAATGATGACAAGTTGTTCAATGATGACTACGATAACAGTACCAAACACAAATTTAATTTATTTTTTTGTTAACAACTACCATATCTCGGTTGACTTACGACCAGCGCTACTCTCTGAAAGGGATACGACCTACCCCAAAGCTTTCCATAAAAACGACAACTAGCAATTAGTCGCAAATATTTCAGTCTTCGTGGTATGAAGATAGGTTTTCTTGGCTTTCTGGGTGTTCTGTAGGGAATAAAATGCTATGTTTCGCATGCATTATGTTTGTGGCAAAGGAGTCGGAGTGATGTTCCTTCGGTATTTCTGATTTGGGTAATTTCATGAAGAAAGCTCTAAAACACGAGTCATCGAAACAACATTTGCTGCATAGTGAATCTTTTCACTTGTTAAGGAAAATACACATTGAACATGCATTGCATTGTATTGTATTATATCAGACAAGTGAATCATTTTGGCATTCCCATTTCGGAATACGACGCTACGCTACTGGAAAATTTTAATCTTAAATGGGGCTCTCAGCACAACTTAATTGAAGTTCTTTCGAGCAAAAATCTGACCATTACTTCAGTGCTCATGGTGCGATGAGTACTGAGTAAAATGCAATTCCTTCCTGCGAATGACTAATGGTAGAAACTAAATCTCATACTGATTATCGACTTCGAATTCTAATGGTAGTGTGACTGTGGAAAAACGGAAAAAGGAAAAGAAAAGGAGTTTGCTATGTAAATGAAGGGTAACTTACAAACAATTTTAAGGCAATATCAAATGAAAGACCTACCTTGCTGAATGACACCGCATCTTGTGAAACTGCCACATAGTCTCTGTAGAACCCATAGTGATATGAAGCGAACATATTGAACGATTATTTCAATTGACTGTCTGAAATGTTCTTACTACTTTACTTTGATGGTAGAACTTAGGGGTGACTAAGTGACCCCTATATATATAAGTGACTACGTTGATGTTTTATAACATCTTAACCACCCCATCGATCTCAACCAAATTCTCAACTTAAATGAGGTTCGAACCTGGGGTTGGATACATCATATCACTGTCGGCTAGAGACCTGCTAGAGAATGTGTTATTTCATTGGGCCGGACCGGGCCTGGGCGGGCCGACACTGATTTCTTTTCAGGTCGGGCCGGGCTGGAGCCGATTAATTGCAATTCTTTAAAAATTATTGACTTTCGTTAAACGATAATTGGAATAAAGCCAAACGTTGAAGAAGTGTGCCCGTGAATAATGTTACAAAGAATGCAATTGCTATTTACAGTTTGTGTTGCTCAGCGGCCATACTTTCACTCTACAAGATTGCAGGCATTGCGGGAAAAAATTAGGCCCGTGCAGGTCTCTACTGTCGGCAGACCTTCAGGGAGGGTAGAGGTATATAAACTGATTAAAACTTAACTCTTGAACCACTGGAACGATTTTGATCAAAGTGTCAACATAGATGAAGTTCGAACCTAAGATTTTTCGCCGTATCACTTTCAGTGTGTAACTTAAGGGACGAAGAGGGGAGAGACGTTTACAATGATCGAAAATTATCAATATTTGTGTCGAATCTATAGCTTTTGGGGTCGCTAAGATGACCAGTGGCTCTTCCAATGATGTTTAAATCCAAATTATCCCCCACAATTTGGGAGAGGGAGAGATATATTAAAATGATATAAAATCACGGATATTAGTGCCAAATATAGATTTTCATGTCGCTGAGATGAACAGTGACAATTCTGATTCTGTTTAAATAAAAATTCTGCCGCTCACCTTGGGGAGGGGTGTTAGGAAGACATATAAAAGAATGTTCGAAATGTCGAATATAAGTGTCGAATTCAGAGTTTTTGGATCATTGAGATCAACAATGACACTTCCGATGCCGTACCCCGCAACATGGGGAGGTTAGGGGATATATAGGAATCATCGAATATAACCGATGTCAAAGAGTGCTTTAATAATAGTAAAAAGTGACTAACTAGCGGTTTATATTACTATTTTTCTAATTTAACCAACGAAGCGGATAATTGATGCTAGTAAATTATAAACGGAAGGGATACTGAAAGCTGAAGAGTATCAAGGATGATCATGCTACTATCTAGTTAGGCTTTGCTGTTCTACATGGTGACAATGCATGGAAAATTGTATTGCTAGATCACTGCCTATTCACTATATTAGTATTATTTTATTTGTTTCTTCTCTGTTTTCTTTGTAATAGCCCAGTGTTTTCTAGACCTTTATATACACCTTTAATAGTGAAAAAAAGATTTGCATCTATCATAATGATTCTTTGTTTCCCCTCAAGATACAATTGTTGAAAAAATGAAGTAACTTTATCTCATTTACTATTTTTTAGAAGCAGGTCACATTATCCTCATATTAGAAATGAATTGAGATTGGCTCGATTTATATTGCATCTTTCAATTTGTGCAATACTCTACTTAACTACTACTCTTTTAATACTCGTATGCAATACTCTTTTTCTCCACTTACGTGCTATTCATTTTATTTTGTATATCACATCCATTTCTCCATATAACATACCTTCATTATATAAGATGGTCCTTAGTAGATTAGGTAGGTTGTGACTTTTGTGTGCCTGTTTAAAAGCCTTTCTTTTCGTTCTATAATGTAAAAGGGGTAAATATTGGTCAAAGAGTAAATATATAGTGAATGACCTATATCCAATAAGGACACGTTTAGCGTGAATGTAATCATTCTCAAGTCATGTTGAGGTACAAATTACTAACTGGTGGCTGAACTAAAAGGATAGTCCGTTATTTAACCTTCGAGTAGTCGCGCCGCGGTGAAAAGCACCGCAAGGAAATTGTTTTTGATCGTGTGTCCATTCTGTTTGTCCGACAGACTTGTCCGTCTAGCTAATCTCCCCCCTCACCTTCCTGAACATTCCTGCTCAATCACTCCGTTATTTGTTGTTTACTTTAACTACTAGTGATTGTTTAGTGACTCTGCGGTGCTTTCCACCGCGCGCGACTAACCGTGTAATGTTTTTTCTTAGTGTTTCGCTCTGCACATGACCTTTGCTTTGGAGATGTTTTAAGCTTTAAGGAACACGAAAGGTGAAGTGAGGAGTCTGCCAGCGAATATGAATATATTAAACCAGAAATGACCAGCAAGTCCCCGAATGTAGTCAGTGCAGGAGAGGACGAAATAAGTGACGACGAAGTGTAGAACAGAGCAAATTTGAAAATAACCTAAAGTAATTAAATGTAGTGCTGTATAGGTCGTTTCAAAATAACAGGACCGGAAAATAATTCAATGTAAATTTGATTTCATTTCAAATTAGCGCTCTTTTCAGCATCGACTATGTAAGACGTGGACCTATTGCTTAACGTGGGATCCGAACGACGTGAGCTCCCACTGGTTATCGAACCCGGAAGTCCCACGGCAAAGGCGTGTATGCTAACCGCTTAGCTACGAGTGAGCTCCAATGGAATATGAAATGCGCTGTGAAGATATGTTTTAGTGTTATGTTTATGTAGTATATTTTTTACTAATTTACTTTTGCATTTCTAATTTTAGACGAACCAGAGTTGACAAAAACAAATGATCGTCATCAGATTTTGAATTTTCAATAAAAACAGTGCGCACTTATCTATCTAAAGAAATATGTAACAAGAAATAGTTCCAAATACGAAATAAAAAACAGTACATGTGTAATTGTAGGTTCCTCTAATAGTTATTACTGTAAAACTTATCATAATAATAAAAATGTTATTCCCTCTTAATCAAAAAATATACAAAATTACGTCTCTAATACAAGAAAAATGTTTAAAACGATATTTGCAACACATTATGTTCGTACGGTGCTTTTGAGAGCGCGCGACTACTCGCGTTACTTTTTGAAGCGCGACTTCTCGAGGGTTAAATGGAAAGAAAGTGTAAAAATACAGAAATATAAATGAAGATTAATCAAAATTCATTTCTAATATGAGAATATCCATCTAAGATGTTGTTCGCAAATGAGTCAAAGTAAATTTATCTTTCCAACAACTTATTATTTCTTACGAGGGAAAGAAACAAATAATCATTATGATAGTGGAAAACCTTCTTCACTATTAAAGATATATATTAACACATTTTCATTTAATTCGTTTATAACCAATATTAGAATTTCTATTTCATATTCTTGTATAGAAATTACCACTTGCGCTTCTCCCGTAACTCTCTTGTTATGTTTACTTGTATAATCAACTAAAATCAAATTATCTACCTTTTGCAGCCTAGAGTTAGAATAGTATTTTATAAATTCACGCAATAATGCATATGAAAGAAGTGGTACGCTAGCTCCAGTGTCAATCAGAGCTTGAAGGGGAATATCGTTAATTTTAACATGTATTTTAACTGTGCAAAATCTTTTAAGAAAACAAAATCATTATCAGGGGTACATCCTCCTTCTATCTCATCATCAAAAATCCAATAACAGTTACTAATCGTAATATATTGAAGGTTACTACCGTAATCTAAAGTATTAAGAATAGTTGCATTTACAGAAAAAATTAATTAAAGAATTTGAAACATTATCATATAATTTTAAATCTTCGTACACTCTCGCGAATAAGTTGCTGGCGTGGTTTTAACCCGTTCCGCGTCAGCCACATCTAGTTTAAAGTGACATTACCAACAGATTCGATTAGGTTGCATTGGATGGCAATATCTTGAGTAAAGTCCTGTGTACTATTTACTTCACCAGTCCTTTGATTCCTACCCTGTAAATTTCTGCCACCTGTGTAATTACTACGAAATCTAGTATTACGTGGGAAATTAGATCGATTACTTACATCATTCGTAAAAGCCGTAGGATTATTATTTCTATTTCTTCTAAAATTACCGGTCGTATTACAATTACGTGAAAACCCAAAACTACCTCTTGCATTATGATTACGATATTCCTTAATATTGATATTAGGGACAAATGCCTATTTCTAATCTGCACGTCAGGATTTGCCATTAGGCAATCATTCTCAAAATTTTCTATCAAAGCAATTTTGAAATCTGAATAAGTACGTAGATTACATCTAATAGATTTGATCCATGCCGAGCAAGGTGATAACAACATATGTGGCAAAATTTTGGGAAAATTAATCTCATCTACACCAATCAATTTACATTCCTCTTCAATTTTTTCTAAGAATGTACTCGCTGTGATATCCTCAGATCTACCACTAAATTTAGTCAAATACTTTATTTCGCTAAATTTGAACGTGCATTTGATTATCTTGAATTTCTAAATTTTACGTGAGCATTGGTGTTCCGACAGGATCTTCTCTCTTCATTTTCTGAATTGGAAGCGAGGTACTCTGTTTCAAAATAGCATTCACATGAAAACGGTCCTCTTCGCAGAGTCCGGATTCAGCTGAATTACGTTCCATATAAGCCATATTGACAACCCAGTCACTCCTGTGCCTAGTTTGGGGATGCTAATTGAGTGAAACTGAGCGCCTTCCACTCACCATCTAGAATGATTGGGAATGATCTCATATACATGTGTGAGAGGTTAACTAAATTTACAAATACCAATCGGGGATTGATTCTAGTAATAAAACATTTACTTCAACCATTCAATAACAATTATATTTCTCTTAGATAAAATTGTGAATGTAAGTGTTGTGATGTAATTACGGATAATCGGAATATTTGCCAGTCGTGTATCGCCGATCGAGTATTGAGCATTTGAGCACTGAATAGGAGTAACACATACCTTATCTCTTCAGATGACGCTCCGCTGATGATCTAGGTGTTGCATCTAGTATCGCCAAGTTGATACTTCTAATTAATGGTTGCTGTAGATGAGCATTGAGTTTGGTTTACTCCCAAATGCTAAAGACGACTCTAATGTCTAGCCGGTACTCAAAAAGTGTTCCGTTTCGTAACATGTATATGCGTGGTTTTATACACTTCACTAGTGTTACTCTTATTTCAGAATTCGTGCTACTACTTGATTATGCTATACTCAACTGGCTTTTATTTACTATTCATTTATTAAAATGTGGTGTAAGTGATATATTATTAAAGTGATAAATACAACTTAGCGAATATAAATAATTAACTAAAGGACATCAACATTGGACTATACCATGGAATAATACTTATATTGGTGAGTACAAAAATTTTTACATATTTAAAACACGGATATATAATTTAACACTGTGTCTATGTACCTATATTTAACCTATAAATATTGTTATTATTATACCTAATGCTTGATAACTGAATACAAAAATTGATTGAGATCCGGGGAAAAATCGATGGAATCTCACATATCCTTGAGACTCGATAAGGCCTTGGTTGTTAAATACGGCTGCCTGCCTAGCCGTACACCCCAATCAAAATTTGGCTCCAGCTACCACATTTAAAATTGAACTATTTACATATTTATCAAAAAAATCGGACTGTCTAAAATTAATTTTCAAAAATTGCCATACTTCTGTATACTCCAAAATAATTTTCAATAAAATTTTCGTGACGGTTTTCTTTTCTAAATTCATAGACGTAACTGATGAACTATTATTCTGATAGACTTATAATCATAGACTTCATATTGATTCATTATTTATTTATTCAGTCATTGCCTAACTACTTTGTTTTGGTTGGCCTTACCACAACAATATCATTAGGTCAAAAATATTTATTATTTATATTTCATTATTAATTATTCTTACATTATTACTTGTTTATTTATTTATTTGTTTACTATTCTCTATACTTATTATTATCATTATTATATTATATTAAATTATTAAAGTATTAAATCTTTAAAGTATGCCGACAGGGCCTAACTTGTGAGAAGGATACCTCGAATTAAGTCGTATGACTGCTACACTTGTCCAACTCGAAATGTACTATCTTGTTCAGGGCTACACTCTGCAGAAAAACAACATCTGCTTGTCCCCGAAAACATTATTTCTTATTTCTATTCTTTGCGCTTATTTCTTCTATTTCATTTTCATATACTCATTATCTCAGTACTATAGCGTTTAACATATCTCTATACATGTATTTCTATAACTATATTTCTTTCGACGATGCATGCATTTCTATCCTCTATAAATATTTAATATCTATTAATATTCTTCTATTCTTATTCATTAGTAATAATTTATTTATCTATTTATTATAACACTTCTCTTCTCCATATGCACATTTTATTATATTTACGTCTATGTTATCTATCTATATTTACTAATTATCTTACGTCTACCCTATATTTACTAGTTTACTAAAATCTATTTTCTACTGAAATTTCCTTCTTCTCGCTATTCACATTCCTACCGACAATCACTTTTCCTCTTTCCTTCGAACCAATACAAATGAACAAGATTTAAAACTAGACTAATTCTTATAATATGAACACTAGAATAACTAAATATTCTATTCTTTGATATTCTTTTACACTAGATGCTTTTCTAACATCTATAAGTACTCTGACTATCCTATTCCTACTCGTTAGGATTCAGAATTACTTATTCACTAATTTTTGCTAACTGATTAACACTAAGGGTTTAGCTAAAAATGAAGGATATCACCACAAAAAAAAAAAATTGCACTGCTTTACGCGTGATGTACGAGTCTACTTCTGTGTCTCTTATTAACAATCACGGAAGACTTATGTGACTTGATAAATAAAATATTCTCATCGAAGTTTGGTACACACCCAATTCAACTCGAAGAGAATAGGATTTCCTTCCTAATTAGAGTTTCCCCTAATGAAAGGTTCGCCTAATCTCAGGGTTTCTAATTTTTTACTTAAAAATGTTACTTGTCTAGCTTAAATCTATTTCAATTGCATCATTCATTTTTATTGTTCTTTTTTTTTCATTCTTGCCTCTCTTAAATCTACTTTTCCCTAACAAAAGACTAATTACAAAAATCATCCATATATTTGTTTTTGTTCTCCATAGTCTTCCCTAATTTTAATCTATTCATAATACTAATTACGCAACTAAATTTAAATACTATATGTCTTAAAGACATACTTCAAAAATAAATAGTCAGATTTCTATTAACAATATACTTACATTACTAAATATCCTTATAACATGCTTATTTCTATATATTCTAATACTACAACTAATCACTAGACTAATATTCATAATCGAAAATATGAGCTAAAATTATATCTTATACGTATATGAACCTCTAAATACTATTAATCCTATTTACAAAATTCCACATTCTAGTTATATTTATGTTGACAACCATGGTGTCCTCTCTTTAAATAATCCTGCAAATGCAGCTAAATCCAGTAAGGATTTATCACTTGCCACAATAATCCTCGATTGTTTTTCTAATTGAGCTAACGTTGACACAAAATCAGATATTTTAACAGCCTGAGTGCAATTATACTTAACTCTAAATATGTCTAGCCATCCGTTTACCACGTCCTGGCTTGCACCATTAGAAAACAATGCACATATTTTGTAACTTATTGGGCCTTCTTTTACTGCGAAAAACACAGCATTCCTTATTAATGTGTTGGTCTCGGCTATTCCGGACAAAATTGACAAATAATGTCGTAGAAATCCTAACTCTACCAACTCTTCAATGTCAAAATTTCTTTGAGAAAACTCAATTAGATAATAATGTTTGTACGCATAGCCTAATACATTACCTCTAAATACTTGCTCTTTATTTTCGTTGTAAGTTAGCCAATACTCGGTAAAATGTTTTAACACTCCTAAATCTAAACAGTAATAACGAGATTTGGAGAACATTGACACTGGTTTCCCATTGTCTTTCAATACCAGGTAGTGTACCCTATGGTTATTCTTTAAAGAAAGCATGTTGCTTAACCTTAATAATAATAGTCTAAAATCTACAACGTTAATCTTTTATTATTATTACTAGAATAGCGCATGCTCATTCCACTGTGATTCGTTTCTCTGCTCGTCGCTGTACCTGCGACCTTGAGGTAATCTATCTCATTCAATGACTTCGCTGAACGTCGTAACTGCTCGGAACTATTCGGCTTTAAATGCTTGTAAATGGTCCGTACGCTTCTCACACACATCGGCTAAAATGATGCTTGTCTTGTTCTGACTGTTATTCTTACACACTAATTTTCCTTTAACTAATATTACTTTGATTATAATTTCACTATCATTCCACTTATAACAAATACTCCCTATAACCATAAATATGATACTTTCTTACTAAAACTAAAACTAAGATATATACGCAATAAAAATCAAATGATATTGAAAATCTAAATATTATCCCTTTAAGTACATAATTATTTTTCATCAAGGATCAAACCTAAGTACCACAGGATCACTTACTCATTCTTGTTAACCCTTTTACTCATACTATTCGTCAGAACGGTTTATATGTATACCTTATTATCACAATTTTTCTGTTGCTCGTAGCAATTGATTAGTCCATGTTATCATTGGTTAGCATACTTAATACGAAAGCGTGGGATGGGTGGGTTGTAATTTTACTAGAGCTTAAATTTACCATTTAAATTTACTATTGTAACATAATATAACGTAATTCACCATGAATGGGTGGGAAGGGAGGGAATTTTAATGTACTAAGGTTTCCAAAATAGAATCTTTACACAATACTTGTCTGGGAAAAACCCAGATCATCTCCGCCATGAACGGGTGGGAAGGGAGGGATCAATTTACTTATTACAAATCGCCTTCGCTGGGCATCGAACCCTAAGCATCTGCACCATGAAATGGTGTAGGGTGTTACTTGTTATATTTACTGAGACCGCTACAAAATGGTCTAAGCCTCACAGCATGCCCACTATGACAACCCAGTCACTCCTGTGCCTAGTTTGGGGATGCTAATTGAGTGAAACTGAGCGCCTTCCACTCACCATCTAGAATGAGTGGGAATGATCTCATATACATGTGCGGGAGGTTAACTAAATTTACAAATACCAATCGGGGATTGATTCTGGTAATAAAACGTTTACTTCAATCATTCAATAACAATTATATTTCTCTTAGATAAAATTGTGAATGTAAGTGTTGTGATGTAATTACGGATAATCGGAATATTTGCCAGCCGTGTATCGCCGATCGAGTATTGAGCATTTGAGCACTGAATAGGAGTAACACATACCTTATCTCTACAGATGACGCTCCGCTGATGATCTAGGTGTTGCATCTAGTATCGCCAAGTTGATACTTCTAATTAATGGTTGCTGTAGATGAGCATTGGGTTTGGTTTACTCCCAAATGCTAAAGACGACTCGACGATCTCCGTAGATAGAATATTGAATTCTAAGTTGACTGTCGGTTGACTGTCAGTTGACTGTCTCGCTCTCTGTCGCTCCAACCGATCACAGTGACTGATCACTCAAAGACTCCTCAAGACTGATCTGTATTCACTGCTCTCAAGACTGATCCTGTCTGCCAAACTAATCTTGTCTGTCCCGAAGACCTCCCGTCTCCTGGTTTTGTTCAACCTGGTCCTTCTAGAATTTTCTCCTGTCGTCTGCTGGATGACACGTGTGACCTCCTTTCACTTGGAAGAACGAATACTTTCCTTGTGTCAAGACTCAAAAACTGCAACTCTCGACACACTTCGATTTCCCGATTCTAAGCAATTTCCTCATATCCGTGAATGAGTGAAATGTTCACAAAAGCTTACAATCTCTCTTTTCATAATTTACAGAATTTAGCCTATGCAAGAATTGACGCATTGTATGCATTGTCTTCCTGCATTGGCAGACTCTCAATGAAACATTTTATTTACATCATTTCGCTGACCATTGAATAATAACTTTTCCTCAGCTTGCATTAAACTTACTCGTAACCATTATTCACCTTCACCTTATTATTTTCATAAAACGCGATCTTTGCAAAATAAATAAACATTGATTGAAAAAATAAAATTATTATACATAATCTTTCGATTCAAAAACGGATCCTGCCACAATATTAACGCCAGGATTGGGATTGCTATCGGGATATTTCCAAGTTTCTCCTTGATAGATTGTACTCCTTCTTGTAATTTCCTAATCTGGTTCTTAGTGTTGTTAACTTGTGTTTCTACCACTTCAACTGAGCTTTGCGCAATTCCAAAACTATGAAGAATTTGCTTTATCCTATGGTCGGTTTGTTCCAGTTTGGGATTAATCTGTTTCGATGTTCTATCCTAGCATCCGACCGTTGTACTATTTGTTCCATCATAGCATCTACCTGTTCTTTATTGTTATTCAACTATTTGGTTACTTGCTCCATTTTCGCATTAAACTGCTGCGCTACTTGCTCCATATTAGAATTCAACTGTTGTTTTATGGAATTCATCTGCTGTCCTAGCAGTCGTGTAAGACCTATCAGACTCATTGATATCTCAATTGCTGGTACATTGACATCTTCAACTCAATTACTGGTGCCTTCATTCCTGTGAATATTCGTTTTAGAATTACGGTATATTTCCTTTTTTCGTAATAAAATATGATCAGTGGTGACCAGATATATGAGACAGTTTACTTAAACTTCTAACTAATTTCAACGATAACCTGGCGGAAAACACCATATAGTAAGAAACGAGATTTTGGTCCTTGTTATATTACCCAGTTCGAATATTAAAATAAATCACACGCTACCATTTGGCACTTTTAGTTTTTACATATATTTTTCAAGGACTATCGATTTTGCATACTAAAATTATACACATCAAATACATACAAGATCGGCTTTCATTATTTTCTTTGCTACCGAATCAACAACAAGAATAGATTGTTAAGGCAACCAAAACACATGAGCCTGTTGGTACAATAACTGCAATTACAATTTATTTATTTATTTATTTATTGAACAAATTCCAAGGTACAGCACACGTTTACCATATTACACAGGGACATACTAATAAAGGAAAGAAAAAACAAGACAACAATAACAACAACATAGAAAAAAGTGTAAAGGTAAAACTATTCCGTGAAAATTCGTTTAATTGCTCTTTCAAACACTGGGTAGCTCGAAAAAATGTCCACAACAGCTGTTACTTGATTATAATGGTTTGGTATTCTATAAAAAAGAGACATCTGTATAATAGCCAGCCTAGGACGGGCAAGATGGAAAAGGTGGGTATTCCGGGTGTTGCGGGAAGAGACATGTAAGGATAGTTTCTGAAGTAATATTTCCCATCTTAAGTTTCCATTAACTATTTTATGTAGATCATTCAGGTCAGAGATAATTCTGCGTACTTCAGGAGTATGGATACTAAAATGTCGCAAGGGTTCCTTCTTAGATAATAATCGAAGTGCAGGAACACGAAAATGAACTATACAGATGAAGAAATTGAGAACAGAATCAAGTCTGGAAAGATGTGTAGGTGCTGTCATGGCCCATATGAGAGAGCAGTATTCGATCTTTGGCGCTATTAAAGTTTTATAAAAAGTTGCTAATGAAGAAACAGTGCACAGTTTGGTGCATCGATAAAGAAGTCCCAACATGCGCATTGAATTCTTTAGTATTGAGGAGATGTGGTCAGAAAAAGTGAGTTTTGAATGAAAGATGACAGCAAGATCATTATGACTAGCAGAATGTGTGATAGGAGAATCGTTGATATGGTATGTAGAGAGATCTGGAGACATTTCCAAAGTAATAGTAATACTGTCAAATTTCTTACTGTTGAGTTTCATGTGCCACATTTCACACCAGCCTATAAGGTAATTTATGTCTTCCTGTAGAGCAATTCTGTCATGGAGACACGATTTTCTGTGTATTACTTACAATCGTCAACAAAAAGCAGTAGGCCACTAGGTTGAGCTGATAAGTGCGTGTAGAGATCATTCATACACATGACAAACAGCTTAAGCGCAAGTACACTCTCCTGAGGCACCCCTGAGATCAGGAGTTGGGGGTTGTAATTCGCCCCTAAAAGAACAACTCTTTGTTTACGGTCGTTCAAGTAGCTTGTGATTAGAGAGAGAAATTTGCCATGTACATTAAATCTATTGGAGAGCTTATGAACAAGATGAATGTGACTGACAGAATCAAAGGACTTCGAGAGATCAAAGTAAATAACATCTAATTGAGTATTGTCATTCATACATTTGACCTCACAGGAAAGAAGAGTACTTAAATTTGACAGAGTTGAGCTTTTCGGTAGAGAACTGCTGAGAACTGTGGATGTAAGGTGAGGTGAATTTAAGTAGCCTGTCTTTGATTATTTTTTTTCGCAGATAATTGAAATTACAGAAACAAGAAATATTGGCCTATAGGAGGATACATGATCTTTAAGTCCTGATTTATATATTGGGGTCACGTGAGCTAGTTTCCAACTGATGGGATAATACCCTTCCTTGAAGCACCTATTGAATAAATAGATAGAGGAACCGCAATAATTGAAGCAGTTTTGTTGAGACAGAGAAAACTAATTTTATCAGGTGCAACTGATCTATGTGGAGATAACGATACCAAGGGAGCCAAAACTTCGCCTGGGGTGGTAGAGAGATTGGATAAGGTGCCCGAATAGATGGGGCGGAGTGTGGGAAGGTGGGTTGTAGAGGGAAGGGAAGTAAATATTTTGCAGAAGCAGTTATTGAAAAGATCGTATCTTTGATGATCACTCGCTTCAGTATTTTCTTCTTGAACTTTTGTCGGTATGCACGGAGATTGTGTTCTTGATTTAATTACAGACCAAAAGACTTTAGGGTTACTAACATTCAAATCACCAATTGAGTCCATGTATTCAAAATTCTTACGCCGCTGTACCTTCCTGGCAATTCTTCTAATTTTATCAAAGTTTTTGCCTGTGTAGTCACTCGGATGTTATTTACATAGAGTCCAGGCAAGCGTTTGGTTTTTAAGAAGTTCATTGTCGTACCAGACCGGAAACCTGTTCGATTTTTATGCTTTCAGCGGCACAAAGTCCTTTATGGCTGAGTGGACAACAGATGTAAATCAGTCCACAGCGTTGTCAACAGTCCCGGCCTCTAACAAACACCAACGAAACAATCCAATAGCCCGGGGGGCTTTCTTCCAAAGAAGTTGTGATCTACTTTTGGGGGCTGGTTTGTAGTAGTTGAGGGGAGGAAATAGAAAGAAACATCAGAGGAATCGTGATCCGAGGGAAAACGATTTCTGCATAGGACAACACAATGAGATTCTAAGTTAGATAGAATATAGTCAGATTGCTATTATTGCGGGTATTATGCATATTATGTTTACTTAGACCAAGTCCGTGAATAAAATTGTCCATGAAATAACTGTCGTTTCCATCTTTAGCGACGCCATGTTTGCTGTCCTACCACGTGATGGAAAGGTTGAAATCACCCAATAGGATGACGTCACCGTGTGACAACGCATGTAGCAGTGAGTCCTAGCAAGCTTCTAAGATGTGCTGGTGGTTGTCCTTCTGCGGCCTATAGAAGCATCCAATAAACACAGAACGACGCTTTGGAATAAACACTTCCACACAAACGAGTTCACAATCCCGTTCGAAATCCCGTCTGCGCTTGCTCTTCCACTTATTATTTAGACAAATCATCACTCCACCTCCACGAGTTATGCGGTCTTTACGATAAATAGTGAAATTATTAGAAAAGCTAATTTCACTGTCATTTACTGATTCATTCAGCCACGATTCGGTCACTGCGAAACAATCCAGTCCCCTTATCTCACCGAGGTTCAACGAGCACTAACTGCAAAAGGGATTATCACTAATTTCAAGGAAGATTTCAAGTACCTTACCAATTCCATTACCTTCATCAGATGGATTTATATTAAATTTATTACTCTTCTACATATCGGGTAATTATAATTTCCCTTTATCCATGTAACTAAATATCAGTTTTCAAATACGAGATTACATATTGTTTTCTTTTTTGTTCATTAGATTTACAACTAATAGAATATCTCGAATTATTTTGTAGTTTTTCTTGAAGAATCCTCCTATTCACTCTGTAGAAAAAATTTGATTTTCAAACATACCTAGCCAATATATTTTATCATAAAAATCAGAACTAAAGTTCACTGATAGTGTTTCATTAGAAGCTATATGAAACGAATCTCCTTTGTCTTTGAATTCCTTTAATAAGTTTTATGATAATATTTAATTTATTGAAATTTCGGTTCAATACACTTTATCTCAAAATTGTCTGATATCGTTTTCGTATAATTTATGAAAACCACATATATTTGACCAATTTGCGACAACAATATAGATTTGTCCATTTTCTTTTCTTGTATCAAAAATGTGAATTATACAATCCGTTAGTAGTTTCTAATCAACGTTTAATATCAACTTAACTACAAGTAAACTATTTAACACTTCTTTTTGTTGACGTTTAAGGTTGTTTATCTTTGTTATTGTATGCTGTCTTAATTCGTGTCTGTCTTTAATTTTTAACTAATCAGAGAGATAACTAATCATAGAACGAACCTTTTAGAAAGCATAGTAATACAATAGTTTTAGGTTTTGATGTGTGTGTTTCTTGATATAATAATATTAGTGATGGTATTTCATTCCGTTTTGTTTAAATTGGTTCATTATTCTACTTTTCTTAGTCGAGAATAGAATCTTGTTTACTTTTTGCTATAAAGATTTTTTACATTCAACGGCTTTATGGTTATCTAAACATTTTTATTCTTTTTTACTTTAGTCGTTTGATTTGTTTTAGGTTTGGTCAGATTTTAATTTTTAACATCCCGACTAAAAATTCATGTTTTATTTATATATAGATTTTTAATTATATCTTTAATTTTTCTAAATCTTTACTTATAAATCCATAATACATAAAAGCATTTAATTACAAGTCTGCATTGCTTTTATCTATTCAAATATTAAGACTCATAAAACCCAAACCATTTACAATAACGTTAACACTTTTCTACTGTCATTTTTAAAATAAGATACTTATCTTTACGTTCAACTTTTAATAAATTCATTCATAAAATTTTCTTTTATTTCCATGTTATGCTAATCTTTTATTCTGTATGCTGTTTTGCTTAGAGCGAATAATTTTACTAATAACCGTTTATGTGTATAGTGTTTATTGATTAAACCTTTTATTTGCCTTTACGTTCATAATCACCAATTCTATATTTCATCGTAACACATCCTTTCTTTTCTATACTTTCTATAATTTTTTTACTCGTCTTACATTTTTGGTCTTCTATAATTTCCTTTATTAGTAATTTTTCACAGATTTGTTTTATGCTTCAGTTTAAACGATCTACCGCCACAACGTTTATTCGTTACGTTGAGTGATGATTAATGTTATATTTTCCATCAATACTTCAAAATATTTATTTAAAGAAATACTTTACCTTGATATTGCCCAAATTATTGGCTTCTTCTAATTTTTAATGCTGATTCTAATCGTTGTTGTAACTTTAACACCACTGTTATTTCCAGCTGGAATAGGAAAGGTAAATTCAGAAAACACATCAATAGTTGTCAGTAAATAATTATAATCTTTATTTCATTTTGAATTTCTCTTCAATACACCACTTTGCATTTCCACAAAATTAACTTGTCACAAATTTAGTTCTTTTGTTGTAAAGTTTAATCCTAAATTGTTTCACAATCATTGGTTCAATATTTATTTCCTCAATAATTACTTCTCTAAAACTTTATTTTCTTCTAGCCAATTCTTGTCTAAAAATTGTTTTTAATAGTACCGCTTTATATGTATTCTTTTATCTTCTTTCGAGAGATATTTCCTTGTCACTACATACATGCACACACACACACATGCACACACACACACACACACACACACATATATATATATATATATATATATATATATATATATATATATATATATATATATATATATATATATATATATATATATATATATATATATATACACCTTTCTTTGTTCATTCTATTTTAGTTTTATCTTTGTAATCGTTGAAGTTTTCATTTCACCGTTAACAAAATACGCTTGAATACAATTTAAATAATAGAGTATTAGGATAGAAGGTCTCCTTCTACATACATAATAACAAATAATGTTTGTCCTTATTCAATAGCAGAACTTTTATATTCTTGAAACGTAAATATTTCGTTCATTTTAATGTCAGAAAAATTCTTAACTGACTATTATTCAAAATATATATTTAGGAAGTATTTATCAAAACTTTATTTTATGTGCATAATTTACTATTATGGAGAAATTTGTAGCCATTAGATAGATTAAATATTCTGAAGATTGGAACTTGAAAATCATTATTTCTCAGTCGGTAAAACAACTTCATATTTTCTGCATGGTTAGCTTAAACCTTTCATTCTTGTCATTTAAAAATTTCATTTGTAGCAAGCATCTCAACCTCAATATCATTCTTCTTAATAATATTATTTAATTCTAATGACATTTGTGAATTACATTTTAAGATCATTCTTGTTAACATGTTCATAAATTTTCCAGTTTATCGTTTTCTTTACATAATTATCTAATGTATGTATTTCAAGATGTTCTTTCATTGTCTATACATGATCAAATATATCCCTATTTATTATATAGCGAGTGGTTATATATGACCTTTTTGCGGAGAAAATTGTGAAAATTGTAAAAGTGAAACAACCAATACGCTGTTTTATTGAGCTCTTTATAATTTTATTTTTGTAAATCTTGAAGTTAAATTCATTCTTTCTTTAGTTTTCTTAAGTTTATCTTGGTAGGGTTGGATAGTATAGGCACGTTTAGCGGTGGCAAGTAATTTTGCAGCTTAGAAGAAAATGAAAGTTTGTTCTCAGGTAAATATGGTGATCTGTATATAGAGAAACCTCGCATGGGTAGTTAAAAGAATAATTATATGATCGACATGGTTCAACTGTCGATAATTGTCGGAAGGATAAATTGTGTGAAAAATGTTTTGAAGACATGATTCACGAATGTATTAACCCTGCGTTAGGCGCGTACGTTTCTGTTGCACGATAAGGCGTGTGGGTGACAGGTGTTGGGACTTGGGAAATAGAGCATCGGCATTGTATTTGAGAGTTAGTCATTTCTCAGGCGATAAAAACCAATAAAAGTCTCATTCTTGATAATTTAGGTAAACTGGTATTGAATTTCAGGATGAAAAGTGCATTCATTGCATATATATTTAGAAGATCAAAAATATCAGTATAGTTTGTCACTTTTTCCGTTTCAGTATAGGGTGTCACTTGCACTCAAGTGATCAGTTTCATAATCAATGTTATCAGAACACACCTCAGACTCCTCCACTTCCTCCTCAGGCAATTGCCGAAGAACATTTTTATTTTTTGTCGTCACTGTATTCCTGCATTTTGATATTTTACTTGTTACACAGATAGGCGCGTGGTTGTCAATTGCCACCCAAAGACGCTCCTGGAGAGAGAATTTATTTCTTACAAACTGTAGACGGGGTATGAAAGTGTACTACTGCCGCCACATCAAACACCAACAATTAACGTTCAGCTACTGAAAGACACGACTCCGAACACCAACACACAGTGTTGCCATTTTGAGACAAAAATCACTGGGGGACACTTGTCACCCACGCGCCTAATCTAGGGTTAAGGACGAAATGTATTATGCAATATTAATGAACAGTGTAACGTGGAAGCTGTCTAATTGTCACTAAATATATATTTTAGTTAATAACATTTTCTGTTTTAAACCAATAATCTTAATTTTTTAAGGTATGATCTATTCTTAAAGTTATTAACCTGTTCTGAGAAACGACACCGTTTCTTCTTTCTTTGAATACATCATATACTTATTACAGAGAAAGTCTTTACTAACCGAAATCTTATTTTAATTTGGAACCTAAATTTAATTTTAATTTATCGCTGAATCAGTTTCGAATCGAGAAAGCTCTGAGTAATTAAGACATGTCTTTGGAAAATACATTTCCCCGCGCTTTATTTTTTAATTTTTGTTTGTAAGATTTCTACAAACTGTACCATCATTATCCCTGTAGTGTATATAGTGCTCCTTACTAGCTTCTTCTAGTGGATTAATACTTTCAATACCTCTTTCTAAACTTCCTTTTATTTTTGTACCCGGAAAACAATAGCTAAATCCTGTTCATTTCAAAGAGATGTTTATTAATGGAATCGTTCACTAATGCTGTATCATATTTTTCATTGCTCCAAAACCTTGTTAGATATGTGCTTAATATTGTTTTCAAATAATATACGTCTTCTGTATAATTACGAATAAACTGTTAGATTGATGATAATCTTTACGAATACCTACTTGTTGTAAAATTAATGTTACAGACAGTGCACTTTTCATCCATAACGATTAACCTCTCTTTGACATTCGAACAACATAGATCAGCACATATTTCTTTTGAACTTCTACGTATTATTTGATTGCTTTGCCGGTGTATAGTTCTTTGATGATGGAATTTCTTTTCGTTGTTTCAGTTCATCCATAATAGTGTTCATGTACATCTCTTATCTCGATTGAATTCTATCAACATTTGATCACAGTTTTGATACATAGTATTTATGAATAATTACATGTTTACAGTTTTACTGATTTTCTGTGATATTTAAAATTTATTACTATTCTTATGCGTCGTTTTAATTATTAATAACAACATGCAAGAATCTGCAGTTGTACACAATTCATCAACAACAATTAAATTGTTACCCTTTATTCGTACATGTCATATCCAATTTTATAGTAACCAATTTTTCCTCGAACCTCGTATAAGCAATTGTATAATAACCTATATTTTTTAATTGGTATAAATACTTAGCTATTTTTTCGAAACAGTAAGTTTAGTATTTCTTGAGAGATTAGAGATACATTCTTCAATTTTGAAAACGATATTTTCTTTTCTGTAAGAGTCATCTTTAAATAACGTTTGCTCAAATTACTTTCTTAAAAGTGTAGTAGCATAACATAAATATTTTTTTCAGCAGAAACAAGTTACGTTATAGGTTTTTGTTTGGTTCTGTTACTTTCTCTACGTCATATCCTAAAACTTCAACATCACCAATTACTGGTTGTAATTGATTTTAGTAATTGTAATAGATTTCATGTTTTCATTTATTCCAAGTTTGGAAATATTTTATAGGGAACTCCTTTAACTTAAGGTGTCATTATTTTGTCTCATTCATTTATTATGTAGACAATTCTCTAATATCCCATGTTCGGATGTTGTTATAGACATTGCGTTGTAAAGTCGTAATTTGTATGTTTACACATTAACTTTTAGGTGCAGATGATAATGTTCTTGATTGTTGTTGGACGATGACTTTGACCTTGAAGTTTGTCGTTTGGCTGTTAGACGTTCGGAAAATTGTAATAAACACTTTTGGAAGTTAGTTGGAAATATAAGAATGGAAATAAGTTGGATGGAAATTTTGAAATTGTCGCTTGTGGTTTCGATAATTTTACCAAAATTACAATAAAATTTAAATTAAATGTTCATATAACTCTTAGTGTTGTTTCTGTATTTTGCATTACTTATCTTTCTTGTTATATAATTATTCTAAAATGATAATATTTTCAAGGTATCTGATTATATTTATCATAAGAGATACC